>NC_133201.1:57001149-57176149 GCF_958299795.1 Porites lutea | reverse complement strand
TTTCCACTCAGTGCTCTCAACTGACAGTTAAGGCATGAAATGTTCATGCGATTGAGAAAAATGCATGTTTCAAAGCAGTACAGTCCTGTACGGCTGGTTTTGGGTTTATCTCTGGTGTAATATATTTTATTATTATTCGATGAAAATTTTTCTTCCCTTTCATTGGCCGAAAGCCCACCACGTGACTGCAAATAACTGCCTACAAATAATGGTCTGCTCATGCGCAATGTCGTCCAACTGTGTTTTGCTGCAAATAATATTCTGCTCATGCGTAAACGAAACCACGCCTCCCCTTCTTGCGATCGTTCTTGCGTAAAGAAAGGCAGATGGCTTTGCTTCCCGAAGGTGGTCGTTAAGAAAAACAAACTTGGTGGTCGAATGATAAAACAATTTTTAATTCGGTTATCGCAAAATATCGCGATTTGCCAGTCTCTCGCACATCAATTATTTTGCCTCAGCCTTCGGCTTCGGCAAATAATTGATCTGCTCGCCACTGACAAATTGCGATATTTTGCTCAACTTCGTCCAATAATTTTATTCACAGCTCACTTAAAACAAAGAAAACAAACATCCTTAACAATGAACCTAACCCTGACAATGGTCCATAAAACAAAGAAAACGAATCAGTGAATTATATTACACCGGGGACGACCCCGGTTATGGCCGGCAAGGCCTTCAGTAGGTGAATAGAAAATTTTATCTGAGTATAAAATGATGCCCAGGAAGCAAAAACATCTGCAAGTTGTGAAATTTCGAACGAAACCAACACTGTTTAAAATTCAACCGTGCATCTGCCTGTTAGTCATGTTAAATTTGTGATTGTTACCGAACTATTCACTAAAAAACCTGGATTTCATTAACAATTATAATAACTTGGATGGTAAAAAAATGCCAAATCAAGTATGATATAATAATTATTCAATAGGTAAAAATAGAAGTAAAACTTTTGTTTAAGAAAACAATGCAAATTTTGAAAAAACCTGGTCATCGAAACTTGGAGAACTCTATGTTGAAATACACCACTTTAAAATGTGACCATCGATCTATAGGAATTTGGTGCTAAACACGAAAACACGCTCACAAAAGCTCCTTATTATAACAGGCGTTCGAATGCCAGCCATGTTGCCTCATTAGCACATTCTTTTGTTTCAGAGGACTCGCTTTAGAAAATGTATAAATTTATGGAAAATTCGCTAAGTCTGGTCATAGCTTGAACAATTTGAAGTTATTCAACTTTTTGGTTGAGGGAGCTAGGGAGCGCGGTGGCTCAAAAACCCTCCGGGGTTGAAAAGGTTTTAATGACACCGTAAAGTAGCTGCTATTTTTTTTCTTTCATACTTTTATATAGCCAAATATAATTTTATTATAGCCTGCTTCGTGGATAGTCTTCATTTTTAGGCTTCGGCCTAGGTTTTTAGCTCCAGCGCACGCTTATATTGTAGATCATTCAGCCTGTTGAACAGCCAATTATAGGCTATTGAGTTGAAACATAAAGGTAACAAGCGCTGCGGCGCTCATTATATTTTTCACGCGGTGATGCTTATTCTGGAAAGGCGTTCGTTAAGTGGAGGGAGGAGTTTATGTGAAAATTGAACGCAACAAATATTTGTTTTAAAGACGATTATTTTTCGTACTAGACTAACATAATTAACATCGAGGGTGGCGCTTATAAACGTGTTAAATGGAGCACATAACAGCTGTTCTGTTGGTAAGCTGGTGCCGGTTAGTCCGTAGGAATACCCCCCCCCCCCCCCCCCCCCCCCCAAATATTAAAAAAAAGAAGAAGAAGGCTTTAGACACCTAAGGCTACAGGAAATAGCTTGATGACTTAGGGATATGTGAGCACCGATACAACTAGTAGAGTGAGATATGAACAATAATAATTATAATAATGATAATAGTTATTTTAGACGACAAAGAATTAAACGGTTTTGAACGGCAATTGCCGATTTATAGACCATTCTGTAATATATTTATATGACATGATTCAATTACTTCATCGTTAATAGTAACCTAAATTGAAACCCAGTGGAAAATTAAGTTCTCATTGAAAGCCCATGTATTGTTAAGACCCACCGGGTTTCTATTGGTGAGTAGTCTTTTTTAGCTATGCACTCCACAAAAAATTAACAAATGCATAGATTTTCTAAAGACAAAATTTATAAATATAAAGAGTTTTTATAGTCAATCGTTCACCATCAAACTAGTTAAAAGAGAAATAATTATTTTAAACTGATCTATTTTGTCTTTAACTTTTTATATGTAACGTCCCACTCATGCATCTCTTAAGTGACCGTAACCACCCGTGAAAGGTCAACACGCTTCGTCAGCAATAAAAGGCCACCTTCTTAGTACAAGATGAGTTTACTTTGGTTACCTGCTCAACCACTCAGTCACTTAGTCCTTTAACTTAGCCAAATGTTCGTGATCCTAGGGAGGCGCTGGTATCGCCTCTTCATAATCATCTCGATCAAATATGCATTGTTGTTCTTTTCGTGTCCTTAATGCGTCACTGTAGACAAAGCATCGGAGGAAATACGACTCCATGATATGGCGTAACCGAATCCAGATTTTATTTTGAAAACCAGGAAAAGAGTACTGAAGTGAGACTTAGATAAAGTAAGTGTTACCTTAAAAACTGCAAATTATATTAACATAGCAAGAGCTATGGTTATAGAGGAAGTGAAGAAAAATTGTTTGCAATGAGGATCTGTTTAGAATTTAACAGGTTGTATTTGTTATTTTCTCTATCATTAGGG
The DNA here is from genome assembly GCF_958299795.1 of Porites lutea. NCBI lineage: Eukaryota > Metazoa > Cnidaria > Anthozoa > Scleractinia > Poritidae > Porites > Porites lutea. The sequence goes on along the minus strand of NC_133201.1, from coordinate 57,173,390 downwards.
ATGTATAGTACACTTATGGTCCTCTTCGCGTGTAATGTCCTTGTCTTGAGTGGTTTTTCAAAAGCTTCCCGCCGCGGAAATAGAGGTAAGGTCAAGATTCTTAAACAGCGTTTGCTCTTTGGGTCGGAACTTATTATTATTTCATAAAAGTTCATTCAATCGCCATAGAATAAACCCGAATGAAGTTATATAATTATGCGTTTCCAGTGTCATATAACAACTGGATTTATCATAATCATCTCGTTTCTTTTAGATAGAGTCGAAGTTCTAAACGATCTAACGCGGCCTGTAGTAAAAATAATAACTAGATAAAAATAAAATAGTTGTTTAAAAACAAAAATAAAAAAACAGAATAGATAAGGGATGAACTAACTGTTATCTTCTGATTCTTCTTCTTCAATTCCTTAATCGTAAATGTAGTTAAACCGGGGTCCTCACAACCAATTTTTTTTAACGGCATCACTATTAATATTATTATTTTCTTAAGTATTTATAATCCTCTCACATTTTGACTGTACTTCAAATGAAAAAAGAGTTATCAGTAATCATTGTATATGCTATATGCTGTGTGTAAAAAATAAAACTTTTTGATTCAAACTTTACCTCAGTGTAATAAAAACTAAATTTGAACCCTTAAAACATATGCTCGTTATAGACCAAACTATATATTTTGCTCAAATGATCAATAAATATTTCTTTCTAGGACCAAAATGCCACCATGTCTCTAGTAGATTTTTGATCGAGAGAATCGGACTCGGGGAAAATACTTTGGTATCTCAAAAGAAGCAGAAGTCTTCAAATATAATAAAAGGCAAATGGCACAGGCGTGATTCACAAATGAAGTCTCAGGTACAAGACCTCAGAGGAGACAAACGACATTTCAGCACCCACGTTCTTCTTCCAAGACCGTTTGATATTTCATCGGTTAAAGGTAGTACGAATTGCTTAATCTAACTTCTGCCTCATTCACCCAAGTAGAGCATGTTTAGTAAAAGAAGATTTAACAAAATGATTGAAAATCATTGACAAATAACGTAAAGCCTAAATTTTGCCTAAGATCGCAGAACAATAGGAGAGAAGTTGCAGCAACAGGTTGCGGCGACGAGTCGGAGCGGCATGAAATCGATTCGTGTGTACAGACTGAGAATTTTCGTGGAAATCTTGGTCTGCATAACATCATTTTGTCGCCCTCACAGGTCACACAAAGTCAAATCAGACTGAATTTGTGCAACTTGTTGCGGCGAAAAAATTATGTTCCGAAGGTAGCGGTTTTCACTGAAATTCCTAGGTAAATACGAAGAGATTTGTGCGCGCTCTCTCCCTACCTGTATACAAGGAGTGATTTGTAGCCCCGACATGCCGCTGCAATATGTCGCTGAGAGCGTCCCGACCTTCACATTTTTTTACAAGCTTTGCAGGTGATTTCACCATGACTAATTTAAAGTAGACAAGTATCAGTTAAAGTCTTTGACTATAACTGAGCACAATCATAGCTGGGGTCAAAAAACTTTGACATAGTCTATTAGGTTTGACGTCATTGTGTTAGGTTGCAAAGGGTACAAATTAAAACTAAGGTATCTAGCTATAAGATGCTAAAAGCTAAAAGCCTTGCAACGAAGTACAAGCTTCAAGGGGGAAAGACGATCGAAGAGACGCTTTTTTTGTACTATGTAGAGAAATGCTGTTCAACAGTATAAAATGCAGCCTCCTTTATTTGGTTGCCAAACATTTGTCAATTGCTTGTGGACCTCAGAGCTACAAGTCATAATAAAAAAAAAAAAAAAGCATCTGCGTCATTCAAAGCATATCTACTCCAGTATTGCATGCACTATTCTGCGAAGTTCATGTATACAAGGTCAAAGGCGGAAGTAGTAGGGGTTTTGTAATTTATTTTGGTTATCAGATGACATTTACTTACTGGCTACAAGTTTAGGGGGTGAAAATGCGATTGGCTATTCACTAAGACTTTTTCGGGTATTTGGGCCTAATTACTATTCATACGCACGGTTCAAGTCTAACAGTTTAGGGTTTGACAACAAGATACTGTCGACTGTGAATAGCCTCCTAGTTTCTTCAAAGAAAGTGCAGGGCTAAGCGTGACACGTGATCGTGAGAGGCGAGAAACTATGGCGTCAGCCTGAGGAAAAGTGTATTTTCGTTTTCTTGCCTTCTTACAGTCTTGCAGAGACATTCGATTTTATCCTGTGATGCAAGATTCGAAAAAAAAATTCAGCCATCCATGGCTTATAACTGCATGAGAGACACGAGGAGGACAGAGAGCATTGCTCTGAAATACCCGTCATTTTAAGCGTGTTCTCTCACTGTTAATTTATCTTCTTGCTTGGCATTATTCTCAGCCTGCAAAACACAACTTGATCTGGGTTTCGTTATCGACGGTTCCGGCAGCATAGAGATGTATGGAAAAGGAAATTTTAAAAAGTGTTTGGATTTTGTAAAATCATTGACGAGAGCTTTTGTTATTTCCCCGGCGGACACAAGGGTCGGAGCGATCGTCTTCTCATCAAGAAGTGAACTTCAATTCAACTTTAATCAATACACAACTAAAGCTCAGCTTGAAACAGCAATTGACAATATAAAACACCCTGGGTACAGGACAAAAACTGGACTTGCGCTAACAATGTCAAAAGACCAACTTTTTAACGACGCTAGGCCAGGTGTTCCACGTGTACTGGTTATTTTGACTGACGGACGCGCCAATGACGATGTAGTAAAGCCTTCAGAGGAACTTAGAGAGATTGGGGTGGTCATATTCGCCGTTGGATTGGGAAAAAACTACAATGAAAAACAATTAATAAGCATGGCGGCTACAAAGGAAAATGTTTTAACTGCCGACTTTCCCGACATGATGACTATAGTGACAACATTACAAGAAAAACTTTGCAAAGGTGGGAAATCGGAACATGCGTGTACAGCATGAAATCTTGGTGAAACGGGTCTTTGTTAATTGTCCCTTCTCTCTTTTAAGACTTTTCCGAGACCCAAATCCCTTAAAAAACTTAACATTGCACGAAGTTAGCAAACATTTAAAAAGCAATTTTTATTATTTTTAAATTTACGGTTTAATTCCTACATCTGCATCTAATTCAACGCGAGTGGGATTCCCCATTTTTACAATTCGTTTTTTACGCTATGCAGATTTCTCTTTTTTCGTTCCCCAAACTGATAATGCCCTAATCTAAATTCACAAAAAAACTAACGCATAATGACAAAAGCTTTTTTTTAAATTTTACAGCTGCTGTTCAAGCTGTCGCTGAGGGGAAAAGTGAGTACAACTTGGACATACTTTAATTTCCCACTAAAATGTCTGGTTAGCTGATCAAGGTCTTGACGGAGACCCTTCCTCATGTCAATTTGTTTATGCGATAAAAAAACTAATAGCCCATTCTTAGGACTTAAGACCGTTTGAGGGGGACTAAATAGAGACGGTGGACTTATTTGATTTAGAAAAGACGATAATATCAGTTCTCCATAAAGAACTAGAATACAAAGTGAAGAAGCTCAAGAAAATGAAGTTTTGAAGTCATGCAGCCGAGTATTAACTTACAAACTACTAGCTGGACCATCCCGGATCAGTCCACACAAATTTTTATCGTCTTGATTGATCAAAAAAATCTCTCCTTTATTAGTTGAACAATAATTAGGGGAGAGTTGTTGTTTTTTTTTTTTTGGAGGGGGTGGGCTTAATAGAGAATTTAGGGTGCATTCAAAATTTGGCAGGTGAAAGCTTGTTTATTTGGTGCCTTAGTTTCTTGATTTTGGTTTCTTTCTCCTGGTAAGCTTCTAAAACAATGTAGCCAATAGTAAAACTGGCTGACTACTACAGTTTGCTTGCTAGCATCCGTATAAAGGTTTCGTCATTCCTACATATTCTACATCTAGTCCTCCAATATTTCAGATCACATTGGCTAGCATCCATGTCAAAAATTGCCATCTTGTTTTATGTATAAATTCTGTACGCAGTTAGAGATATTCAAAGTCAGTTCATTAACAGTCTTGGCAACCGAAGAGGTGGTTTTCAAGTCTCGGGCTCAATTTCGTCAGGAGGAACTTCTGGAGGTTCTGTTTCGGGTGGTTCTATTAGTCAAGGATCATCTAGTTCATCCAGTAGTACATCGGGCAGCGCCGGCACATCGGGCGGCACTGGTGCATCAGGCAGTGCCGGAGCTGGTGGCAGTGGTAAGTCATTATGCCAGGTACGACATGAAACCCCATTTACTTGTGGACATTGGGGATGCCTTCTAGACAAAGTAGCTGACATGACGTCTGACGAGAGGGGAAGAGGACATTACTTGGTGAAATAACAACGTTAAAGTAAACTATATGATGGACAGACAAAACTGGATTAGGAGTCGAACGTGACAAAACGCCAGGACGCTACATTACATGGTAGACTATACAAGCTTGGTAATGAAGTGAGTGACGGAAATATGCGACGGCGACATAAGTAAGGTGTAGAAATACGTCAGAGGAATATGAAACTTACAGTTCAAGACAACATATATATTTACAGTACCCTTTACAAAGTGCATGAGTCATCATGATTGAAGTGAATGCAAAGAGGGGCCTCGACACTGGTAAAATTAGAGTTATGTAATGCGGTGAATGCCCACATAATGTTACGAAGTCATTTAAGTGAATAAATGTTAGACTGGCAAAACAGTCAATATCCGGGTTTTTTCTTTTTTTCCTTTATTTAGTTCTATTTTCTTCTTTTTTAGCGGGAGGAGCAGCTGGCGCCTCAGGGGGAGGGAGTAAGTACGATCTATGTATTTTGCGAAAATGAAAACTTGACGATCAAGCCCAAACCTTTAAAGATAGCACCAGAGAACGACACACATGAAATAAGCTTTAGATGGGAAAACTAGCAATTAAGTTATTAACGGTTTTAAACTAGTGCCTGGTATAAGGTAGCTTTCAAGAAAGTGTCTTACTTGTCTAGATGTATGTGTGTTCTGCCCACAGTCAGGTCCTTGCATATAGTCCCCGATTTAAGGCCCCTGGGGAGGGGGGGGTACTGCCATATATGGACTATATAGATATGTGCCGCTGTGCGCTGTGAAGTGTATGGTTTTCAAGCAGTTCACTCTGGGATAGGGTATATAAATCAGAGAGTTTGGGTCTAGAAGATGGTATCATTTTCCATTTAAACTGACCAATTGGCTGAAGATTTTAGTCTAGACTAAGGAAACCAGTAATTGCCACTCAAGAATATAAAAAAATCATTTTTGGCTGGACTGTGCTAGTGACCTCAGTTGTTTTGGAAAACAGCTACTCTAGGACAGGGGGGATTTGGGGAGTTTAGTCTAGCGTAGGGTAGCGAAATTTACTTGAACTAGCTCTGGTATAGGCTTTGTGTTCCAGGGTCCCAGCGGCACATCCCCATCCAAAAAGTCCTAAAGTACCCCCCCGGGTCTAAGGCACGCCTTTTGACCGCTACGTAAGGGCCGCCATCCTTCACTCTATCCAGCATTTCCGCTCGAGGTCTTCTAAGTAGCCTGTTTCCTATAATTCTCATCTCAATATTACAAGTGCACTATCTATTCATATTTGCTTCCAGGAACATTATTAAACTGAGCACACACAAACATAAGCATTATATATAAAAAAGTGTTGTTCTCTCGCTCCTCCTTGAGCTTTGTGCTGGTCAAGTGTATTGACATCGAGTTTCATTTACCTAGTTGCTTTTCTGTACCCGCTATCACAAGTCCAGAAATCAAGACGTGTATTATTAGTAGTAGTAGTAGTAGTAGTAGTAGTAGTAGTAGTAGTAGCAGTAGCAGTAGCAGTAGCAGTAGCAGTAGCAGTAGCAGTAGCAGTAGCAGTAGCAGTAGCAGTAGCAGTAGCAGTAGCAGTAGCAGTAGCAGTAGCAGTAGCAGTAGCAGTAGCAGTAGCAGTAGCAGTAGCAGTAGCAGTAGCAGTAGCAGTAGCAGTAGCAGTAGCAGTAGCAGTAGCAGTAGCAGTAGCAGTAGCAGTAGCAGTAGCAGTAGCAGTAGCAGTAGCAGTAGCAGTAGTAGTAGTAGTAGTAGTAGTAGTAGTAGTAGTAGTAGTAGTAGTACTAGTAGTAGTAGTACTAGTAGTAGTAGTAGTAGTAGTAGTAGTAGTAGTACTAGTAGTAGTAGTACTAGTAGTAGTAGTACTAGTAGTAGTAGTAGTAGTACTAGTAGTAGTAGTAGTAGTAGTAGTAGTAGTAGTAGTAGTAGTAGTACTAGTAGTAGTAGTAGTAGTAGTAGTAGTAGTAGTAGTACTAGTAGTAGTAGTAGTAGTAGTAGTAGTAGTAGTAGTAGTAGTACTAGTAGTAGTAGTACTAGTAGTAGTAGTAGTAGTAGTAGTAGTAGTAGTAGTAGTAGTACTAGTAGTAGTAGTAGTAGTAGTAGTAGTAGTAGTAGTAGTACTAGTAGTAGTAGTACTAGTAGTAGTAGTAGTAGTAGTAGTAGTAGTAGTAGTAGTAGTAGTAGTAGTAGTAGTAGTAGTAGTAGTAGTAGTAGTAGTAGTAGTAGTAGTAGTAGTAGTAGTAGTAGTAGTAGTAGTAGTAGTAGTAGTAGTAGTAGTAGTAGTAGTAGTAGTAGTAGTAGTAGTAGTAGTAGTAGTAGTAGTAGTAGTAGTAGTAGTAGTAGTAGTAGTAGTAGTAGTAGTAGTAGTAGTAGTAGTAGTAGTAGTAGTAGTAGTAGTAGTAGTAGTAGTAGTAGTAGTAGTAGTAGTAGTAGTAGTAGTAGTAGTAGTAGTAGTAGTAGTAGTAGTAGTAGTAGTAGTAGTAGTAGTAGTAGTAGTAGTAGTAGTAGTAGTAGTAGTAGTAGTAGTAGTAGTAGTAGTAGTAGTAGTAGTAGTAGTAGTAGTAGTAGTAGTAGTAGTAGTAGTAGTAGTAGTAGTAGTAGTAGTAGTAGTAGTAGTAGTAGTAGTAGTAGTAGTAGTAGTAGTAGTAGTAGTAGTAGTAGTAGTAGTAGTAGTAGTAGTAGTAGTAGTAGTAGTAGTAGTAGTAGTAGTAGTAGTAGTAGTAGTAGTAGTAGTAGTAGTAGTAGTAGTAGTAGTAGTAGTAGTAGTAGTAGTAGTAGTAGTAGTAGTAGTAGTAGTAGTAGTAGTAGTAGTAGTAGTAGTAGTAGTAGTAGTAGTAGTAGTAGTAGTAGTAGTAGTAGTAGTAGTAGTAGTAGTAGTAGTAGTAGTAGTAGTAGTAGTAGTAGTAGTAGTAGTAGTAGTAGTAGTAGTAGTAGTAGTAGTAGTAGTAGTAGTAGTAGTAGTAGTAGTAGTAGTAGTAGTAGTAGTAGTAGTAGTAGTAGTAGTAGTAGTAGTAGTAGTAGTAGTAGTAGTAGTAGTAGTAGTAGTAGTAGTAGTAGTAGTAGTAGTAGTAGTAGTAGTAGTAGTAGTAGTAGTAGTAGTAGTAGTAGTAGTAGTAGTAGTAGTAGTAGTAGTAGTAGTAGTAGTAGTAGTAGTAGTAGTAGTAGTAGTAGTAGTAGTAGTAGTAGTAGTAGTAGTAGTAGTAGTAGTAGTAGTAGTAGTAGTAGTAGTAGTAGTAGTAGTAGTAGTAGTAGTAGTAGTAGTAGTAGTAGTAGTAGTAGTAGTAGTAGTAGTAGTAGTAGTAGTAGTAGTAGTAGTAGTAGTAGTAGTAGTAGTAGTATCATTATTATTATTAATTTGTCCGTTGTATTCAGAGCCGCGGTGGTTTTTTTGAAGGTGGTTGCGATTTGGCTTTCATGGTTGATGTGTCATCAAGCATAGGTGGAGAGGCAAACTTCAAACTTATCATGGAATTCGTCAAGACTATTTTCCATTCCTTTACAATGAGCAGCAGTTTTCGATATGGATTAGTTGTTTTTGGTAGCAGTGTCAAGGTACGCCAGTGTGAAATTCACGTTTGCCGTCTCCTTAAACTTCCTGGGAAGCTCTTTTGCCAAACTTTAAAGTCCTATCATGTTATCATTTGTTTACCGTTGGAGGTACAATAAAAACCAGCTCGCAAAAAAAAAAGAAAAGGTTTTAACAAACCTGCTGGCAGAAATTTGCCACTTTAATACCCAAAAATATAAGAACCTGTTTAACGAAGCAAAATCAAAAAGGTCCTAATATGTGGGTTACAAATATATTATAATTTAATTAAGGAGTTTTACTTTGAGGTTGCAAATTTATATTGCAACAAAATAATGTACCAAACTGTAATTACAAATTAATATAAAAGTTACCGTAATTTCCACAACAACAAAAACAGTTTTATATGAATAGATAAAAAAAACATTTTAAATGTCTTCATGGACCTTGCATAAAGAAGGTTTGAAATGTACAGCCTGTGAGTAAATACTTAATTCTAAAGACAAACCCAAGTTTCTTGTTTTTTTTTTTTTGGATCTCGTCATAAACTGATAATCTTGTCAAAAAAAGTAATCTCCTCAATAGAAGTTAAGAAACTAATTAATTTAGCCTAAATCGCCCATAACTACCCCAAAATACTGGAATCTTTTTTGTCAGACTTCAAAAAATGTATACACCCGAGTATAATGTTTTATGTTTTTGTTGCTTTATTTCTGCAAATGGAAACAGTAATGCCCGGTTCAGACGCCGACCTTTTCATGAGCCGAACCTAATTCGAATTAAGGCCGACCCAAATTATTTAGACCGGCTGATTTGATTCAGACGTCGATCTTATTTGCAGCTGAACTAAGTTCAAAAGGCCAAAAATGCTCATTTCGGTCAAAGTACTTGCAAAATACGTTATAATAATTTATGCATTAGGTTCGGTACATGAAAAGTTTGGCCTCTGAATCAAAGCCATTCCAAAGTAACTCCAAAGGCGAAATTCCTGGGCGGACTAGGCGAAAAGAGCGGCTGAGCCGTTCCTAATTGATTCAGACGCCGAACTTTTTATGTACTTAATTCAATGTATTCGGCTCATGAAAAGTTCGGCGTACACCTAAACCAGGCCTTAGAGTCGTTTTGAAAAATGCTCAAGCATTTCTTTTAAAAAAACGTTTTAAATGAATTTTGGCAAAACCGTTTTATTGTGGCTCACGCAAAAAACTCCTGATCCTGTCAGATTGTATTTGGATTTACACAATACACTGCAGTCTCTGAAGTTGATTCGGCAATTGCGAGTGTGACGCTGATTGGTGGTGGATGCGCCGCAAATGCTGCCCTCACCCAGTGCCAGTCTTCACTGTTTACTGGTGCTGCTAGTGGACGAGCACGCCTATTGATTGTACTCATAGCGGGGAAGTCTTCTGACAATCCTGCAGGCGGGGGATCAGCTCTTAAGGAAGTCGGCGTTAAGACGATTGTTGTTGGAATAGGAAGTTCCGTTGATCAGGTGCAACTTTCATCTATGGCCTACTCGTCGTCTTACACTTTATCCTGTGCTTCGTTTAGTGCCTTAGCTGGTATGAGTGGACAGTTAACATCACTGATATCGCAAGGTACTTGACTGCATGAATATTTTCCTTTTTCATGATGAAGGCTTATAGCTGGTATGCTAAAAAGTAACAGAAGACAAAGATTTTACTTTAATAACGCAAAATCCGGCTGTCCAAAGGCTGCACAGTTTTATCCACCGGGTAAAACCCTATCCAGCGTATAAGTATTATTATTATTCATTCAAATTCAATTCAATTCAATTCTGATTGGCTAAAAGCACACGCATTATTCACGATAACCAGTTACTGATGACCAAATTTGAAAAAATTTTGAGTTTAACGAGGAAATGACGTCAAAAATACAGCCTTCTACAGGTTAATGCACCATTAACCGAGAAGTCCTGGGGACGAGGTTGAGTTGTTTTCGTTGTGAAAACTAAATTGGCGGACACTTCACTCGTTTCAAGAGTAAGAACTACAGCTGGAACTAGACGAAATAATGGCCAAAAACATAGCAAAAACAGCGAGAAGACAACTCGGAGGGCGACATCTGCTATTTGCCGAATATTTGCGGAGCTGGACAAACCCAAACATGCACTATCGAAGATAAACTTAACATTGATGCAGGTAAGCATGTTTTAGCTATGTTTTTTAACCTAGGAATTATTTTGAATGAATAATAAAGCGATTAATGAATTCGGCTTTCGTAGGGTATGAAGAATTAAGCACATCTCGGAGGGGACGGCCTTAATTCTTCACATCCTACTCAACCACATTCATTAATTGCTAAGTAACAACTGATTGCGCTATCAAACGAAAAATATTTACTTATTATCCACCTTTGAACAACTAGCTATGGCCAGTTTAAAATCAACATTCCCTCACGTCCACGCGCGTCTCAAAGAAATAGTATCTTCAGAGTTATTTCACTCCCTAGGACACTAGGAGGTAATAAATGCGATGTTAGCAGTTATTTGTGAGCTACAATCGTGACATAGTATTTTGATCATCTCATTAGTCATTTTTCTTCCCAACAAAAAGAGGCTACCTCAAAAGTCCAATTTTGAATACAAAATTTTGGTGCAACAGTGTTGAGCATAGCGATTTTTTATTAGAGAATACCGTAGAGTTCTGTCTCACAAAGGTGTGGATTTGTACTAATGTATTTGAATTTCTCTTGATGTCCAATCCGTAAGTTATTTATTCTTGTTTTAGCTGGTGGAGTTAGTGTCAGCGGCAGTGGTGGAGCAGCGGGGGCAGCAGGCGGAACAGCAGGAGGAGCAGGAGGAGGTTTGCTAATTATGGCGTTTCCTATTTCTGTATTAAGTTTAAGATATTGATATAACGTTTCAAGCATTTTTTTTTTTTTTGCAAAGCGTTGTGACAATGGTCATGTTTAATACATTACATTAGAAAAGGCGGGTTTATAACCTTTGCCTTGTAAATTGGAAAAATCACAGTAGAACGGGCAATATTTACTACCATAAAGGTTCTAAAATTACTTGATACTTCTAATAATAGCCCACAGTTCTCCTTGTTATATTTTAGGTTCATGTGATCTGGCCTTCATGCTTGACGCGTCAGGTAGTATCCAAGGCGAAGCAAACTTCAAATTGTGTATCGATTTTATCAAGGTTGTATTTCATGCGTTTGGTATGGGTGGTGGAATTCGCTTTGCTCTGGTTATATTTGGAAGTTCAGCTCAAGTCGTTTTTGACTTTAGCAAATATTCCTCAATCTCGGACGTTGATGCTGCTTTGGGTCAGGTTAGTAATTTTACTGCGTATATATTCGTTAGCGTAATTAAACATTCATTTTATTTTTTTTTTTTCTGACTGGAGGTGACGTTGGGAGGGGCAAATCTTCCTTCGATTATCAAAATCTTAAATAAACATAAAAAAAGTGCCTTGTCTATTGATTATTCTTTTAATCAGGTGAAACTCGTTGGTGGTTCCTGCGCGGCCGGTGCGGCTCTGTCCTCTTGTCAATCATCACTTTTTGCCGGCGCTGGAGGTGGTGGAGCCAGTGCCAGTTCTTCGAGTGCAGGGGCAAGTGTAAGTGCGCGCCTTCTTGTGGTAATGATGGCCGGGAAGTCAACGGACTCTATTACGAGTTCCGCCTCTGCAATCAAAGAAAGTGGTGTTAAAATACTATGCCTTGGGTTGGGAGGGAGCTATGATAAGGAGCAGATGACCACCATGGCTTCTTCAGCTGAATACTTCCTTTCTGTTTCTACGTTCTCGGCGTTGTCTGGCATTTCTCAGCAGTTTATCGGCCTCATAAGTCAAGGTAAACCTGTTATGTTTTCAATGTGGTCTTATTATGGGCTGTCACTTGTACGCTATGATAAAACCTTCTTTGAACTACACACCATGCTAACAAATTTAGGAAGAACACCGAAAGGGACAGTTCTTGAGGGAAGTTAAACTGGTTACATGGATCTAGTAACTAACTTTCTAAAATCATGAAATCATTGAATGACACGTGAAAGAATTAAGTTGTGTTAATTGACCTCCGAAAACTGAACAAGACATAAAAATATTCTTTTTGTTAGCTGGAGGAATATCAGCCACCGGAGGTAGCAGCGGAGCCGCTGGAGGAGCGGGAGCAACTGGGGCTGCTGGAGGAGCCGCAGGTACTTTATTTTGCATACTGTCTAATGTTGAAAATCACTTTTGTCTAGGGGCTGTCTCGCAAGAGTCTTGACAACTTTTATTACCAGCCGATTATATGCGATGAGGAGTTTATTTTATGAAGAAAAGTATTATTCGTACATCCAAAATTTAAGAATATGGCGATGAGGATGAGGATAGAAAGATACTTCTAGATCCTCAGTGCCCGTATGCTTTTATATCTTTGAAATGCTTGATGCATCTCTATATTTTGTCTCTCACCAAAGGTTACATAGATTGCAGTGTCCATTGCACTCCTAACTTTAACATGCAATAAAATTCCCGCCCATTTATTTATAATTTCGAGATGAACGTGATTTTTTGTTGTTGTTGTTAAAAAACAAAGTCATCGCAGTTTTATAACATATGGATATACACTTTAGTTTAAAATCGCTATACGGTGTCGTCCACCTCAAACTAATGATTTTAGCAACAAGCCAGTGACGCACGATTCACATTTTTTTAAAATGTTGCCGCTGTTGAGTTCCACAGCTTTCAACGTACAGTGGAATTCCGCTGTACGGACACCCCCCTAATTCCGACACCCCAGTAAAACGGACAGTTTTCTTTGTTCTAACGGAATCCCACATATTTTCTCTAAAATTAACTGCTCATACAGACACCCGTATTTAAGGACATCACAGAAACTTTTCTGTGTCTCGAGTGATAATTGTAAACATTTTCCCTGTTCACCCTTTTTACCGGTGCAGTCTTTGTTGTCCTTGGTCCTGTCCGTCTTCTCCTTTCTCTGCTTTGGTCTATATATCAATAAAACATGTGTCTCTGACGTTGTTTCCGAGACCCCGCTTAGTACGGGCATCAGGATGATACGGACAACGCGGCATGTCTCATTGCTGTTTGTTTTAAGCGGGTTTTGCCTTACCATGTAATAGAGATTCTAATCTCTTCCAACCCAGCCTTCAAAATAATTACAGAATGTTGAGTCAGCTTATCTCAACCTCCAACAAAGCATGATACTCTTGTTTTTCAAACAAGAATTGCAGCATCAATTTTATTGACAAAAATGCGTTGAACCGTGCGTTACTGGGTTGAGGGAATACTTCAGCTTCTAGAAACGTGGGTTGTCAGAAATTTTCATCGATCCATGTTTAACGGTATACTTATCCCCTTAACTAAATGCAATAGTTACAGCAGCTTTCATTTCATGGAGAAAAAACAGATAAATAAATAGCTGTATTTTTTAGTATTCGCCACATTATCACGCCACAATGACAGCAAGTTCCCGCAAATTAGTGCTGTTTCCACAATCGCACTCGTCAGTCAAACATTTTGGTAAAAATTGTTTGCCACCTTCACGCCTCATCTCTTCCCGCTGAATCAGTTCTTAATTTGAATATTTATCAAACAATAGCTGTATAACTTGCGCTCACTTTCCGAAAAATAAGTCTCTCCATGCGCATCTACGTCTTTTGGCTTGAATAGTACTAGCAAGCATGCATTTCTAATCATTTAGGTACCGTAATCTTTTCCAATCATTATTCATAGGCCGGAGATGACAGGGATTAGCTAGGTCCGCCAGCGTCTATGAGAGTCAGTAATAATTAGCCTGATTCCCTGAACAAGAGAAATATGTAGTACATATTGCAGGTACAATATACAGGTAAAGAGGTTGAGGTGTTGCGATAATCCTAGGAGGTGTACGTACAGTGGCAAAACTGTACAATTTTAACCAATTTGGTAAATTTAATACGATCTGAATAAACTATTGTAGACGGTATTGTGTGGCGGGTACACATATTCCTTTATTATAAGAATACAATGCATGCACGTGATGTGGTATACATCCGTTAAAAAAAAAAAAAATTAAGTTTGATTGTGAATCCATCGCTTGTGTTTGTTAATAGAACCAATTCAATTTCTGTAATTGAACAATGTGAAAACTTGAACGACCTGTTCTTTGTTGAAAGTGAGACGATAACATGAAATGAACCAGACGCTTTTACTGTCGTTATTTTTGTTGTTGCTGTTGTTGTACTGTAAGTTCTATGGATCGTGCAGGAAGAAAGGAATTGCTATTATAGTATTCAACATGCCTGCTCGTAGTGACCAACGGGTTCATAACACATCATGAGGAATTTGATGCATGCAGGGTATGAGAGATTGGATAGAATCACCAAAGCATAGTAATAAGAATGTAAAAGAAAGTGAAACTGTTTCGCGCTTTTTCAAAGGTGCTGTTGATCTGGCTTTCATGCTCGATGCTTCCAGCAGTATAGGTGGGGAAGCCAATTTCAAGCTATGCCTCCAGTTTATTAAATCAGTTTATTCCAGCTGCACTATCTCACCAACGGCGTACCGAATAGGCCTGGTACTATTTGGTGCTTCAGCATCCGTGTCGTTTGACTTCAGCAAGTACAGCTCAGCGAGTGAAATTGATTCCGCCATTACAAGTTTGACATTGATGGGAGGAGCATGCGTAGCAGGACAAGGCCTACGCACTTGCCAGTCACAGATTTTTGCCCAATCACGCCAAGAAGCGTCCAAAATTCTTTTGGTGTTGATGGCTGGGAAATCAACAGACGACGTATCGAACGTAGCTGGGTCATTAAAATCGTCTGGAGTCAAGATATTCTGTCTTGGAATGGGAAGTGCCTTTGACAGGACCCAACTTTTAGCAATGGCTTCATCTGAATCTTATATCCAGATACAAGCTGACTATAACCAGCTCACATCGTTGTCGAGCGTGTTTTTATCACTTTTTGGCCAGGTTTCTAGTGGTAAGTAAATTATTTAAGGGCAATAAGCAACACTGATTTAAGCACAAGATAGGCAACTTCTTTCAATCTCAGATGAGCGGTATAAAAGTGATACTAATGGAAGGGTTGATGGTGACTAAAATACCTCGATGTTAGGCATATTAAAAAGATGAGTTGGTAGTCCAGGGTGTGAAAGGTAAACAAGGCTGCGGAGCCATTCAGCTGTCATATTGTAAACAGTAAATTATTTACTGCTTAGTTTATGTATCGTCATGGTTTCAACCTCGCTTTACTTAACTCTTTAACCAGTGAACTTGGGTAAGGCAGGATGTAGCACAAAGCGTGATATTAGCAAATCAGAGCATTGAATGAATTGAAGCATTAATTTTAAAGCAGAGAACAAAAGATATCAAAACCCTTAAGGATTTTTATACATCTGTAAGAAGACAACTAACACCAAAACTTCGAGATTAAATCAGCACCGACATCATTCCCATGTACAGTAACTCACTGCCGACAAAACTGATCCACCTTAACTTCAACAGCATCACTTTTGGTGTGCAGTACCTGGACATATATATCCTATATAACCTTAATTTTAACCCAGACTCTGCTCTTTTTTTGATGACTGAAACAAAGCAGAACTATACAGGATGCGATTCGAAGAAGCGGGTGGGACCCAAACGACCAATGTTCCATAAGAAAGGATAACACAAATCGCACTATCCTTGGACCCAAAGATAGGTCATGTGGCCGAACACTATAGTAGAATACGCTCTAATCGAGCTAAACCGTAACGTCTCTAGTGAAAAAATATCGTTCATTAACAAAGAATACAACATTGAAGAAGGGTTTATAGCAATGAAAAAAGAAATGAATCTATTGTTCTAATGAGAAGCCTTTGTATCTGCGTGTTTTTTTTTTCAAATAAAAATGGAATTCAAACTTTTGCTTATCAACGGCGATGATGCTGTCGATCGGCGAAAGCTTGGATTCCATTTTTTTTTTTAACAAAACAGCAGTTTATGGCTTCATTAAAACAACATTTTCATTCCAATCATGCTGCTGAAGGACAACATGAACAGGTTGTTAAAGGAAATAAGCCACACAGATCTTAAGGAAGAATCCTTCCTATCTGATCTCGATAGCATATGGAAATCACGCCTAAAAATCTAAAAAAAAATTCAGGTATAGAACAGACTTCAAATTAGTCCAGGATCGGCGTAACCGTCATTTAGTTTACCATACTGGAGAGCTCTGTATGTAATATAACGAAATGCACTTCGAAAGAGCAGTATTTGAAATTAATAAATACCTGCTAGGATCTTCCCGAAAAAATATGACGTATTAAGCCAATACAGAACCTTTCCCTTGGAGAGTATAATATGAATTAATTTTAGGTGTGAGTTTACCTTCCATCACGTCTTCATCATCTCACCCACGCTGCAAAAATCAACACTTTGGCCAGACCAAGAAAAAACAGGACCACTCAGTGCTGTAGTTCACGTCACAAGCTTGAGGCAAGAGCTTCATCAGCTGGAATCGTTTGTCATCTTATTAATCTCACTTCATTCACGAATGGGTGCAGATCATTGTCACCGCCAAAAATTGGTTGCATCTTTACAGGCAAAAGAAAACTGTCTTCCGTTGGTAAGAATACACCTGAACAAGTAAAAGCTACAAATTTAACATCATCGGTCCATTTACAATTTGTCATTGCAGTCAAGTCCATAACTCCGAAAGAGGAGACCACAATTTTAGAATTCATGGGATTATTTCATTCTTCTTCGCACTGGACCTACAGTTTATCGACCAGAATGGCCTACATCCGCGTGTTCGGGTGGGGCCAGTCGCCGGAAGCTCTTAGAGTAATAGTTTCCGATTAAATAGTGGAATACCTGGGTAATCATTTGGAACAGGGAACAATAGGAAATTATAACGAGTATCCTCATCCGGTTAATTAGGTGTCTATGCCGGGGGCTAAGCAATTTGCAGTCTGTTTGAGTCTTTAACGGCTGGATCAGAAAGCACCGGTAGTCCACCTGCAGGATCTGCATCCACGTCCTCGGTTAAGTGCAGCTGGAGGCACTTTGAGTGGCCGTTTGGGTAAGTCTTCAACAGGTGGGATTCCTGTTCCATCAGATTGAACAAGAAACCCTACCAATTCAAACTTGTGAAAGAGTTGCAACTGGTAGTTTAAGTGGGGTAAGAAGCACTGGCTTTCCATTATGATTATCTCCATCCGCTTCGTCAGGTGGTGCTGTCGGAGTTTATTCGAGTGGAATCATCGACAGGTGTAAATTGTCTACCTAATCAGGTAGAGTAGGGAACACTGGAAATCAATCAGGAGGTTCCACGTCTGGTTCTTTAGATGCTGCTTCTTAAGACCCTGCAACTGACAGTTTGGATGAACCTTCAAAAGCAGAAGCAGGAAACACTATCACTCCATCTAGAGGTTCCACACCCTCTTTATCAGTTGGTGCTTGCGGAGGCCCCGTAAATGGCAAATTGCGTTGGTCGTTGAGTGGCGTATTAGGAAGCATTGAAATTTCATCAGGAGAACCTCGTTTGATCGGCTTTTGTGATGTTGTTGCAAGAGTCTCTTCATTAGATGGGTCAGGAGGCATAACGTCAACAGTTTCAGAAGAATCATCTTGAGGAACAACTTCCGATGATGTCGCTGGATATTTTACAGGAGGGATTTTAGGATAACCGATATGAGTAGAGAGTGTAAGTGGATAAGGTGGGAGTGCCAGAAAAAAGGAGGATTCAGAGTGGTGGTTTAGGTAGATAAATCTTCAACAGGACGTATTTCAAGTAATTCAACATGAATCGTTCGTTCACCGGTTAGTAAAGTGCGGGTACTGAGAACGCATTTGCCTGTTTCGTTCACCAAGGAATGAATTTCATGGCATATCACACACTTCTTGGGATAAGTAAACAGAGAAGCCACAGAGACTAAGTAGCAGTTTGTGTTGACCATTTCTTGTGCTTAGAGCAATTACGCGAGTCAGAAGAAAATTAAGATTAAATTGAGTAGTCACGGATTTTTTAATGTGCTCCCCAAAACTGTATCTGCTTTAAGTGGGATGAACGATATGTATATTGTTGAAAGTATTTACTTCATCACACGCTCATGCCCATGCTTGCAGCACAAGACCTTTTATGCAAGAGGTGAAATTAACCTAAAGGAAAGATGCTCTGATTACCACCAACTCATTTACAATTTTATCACCAACTCCATCCAATCCATATCCCTTCGTTCAAAGAACATTTAGGAATGAAATTAATCGAACACGATAAAAGGAACTGTGCCTCTTTTAACATTTTAAGGAGTGTGACATATTTTCGTGCATTCGTACAGGATCAGTGAACGGATCTGCAGGTGGAGCTGCTGAAGCCTCCACTAGTGGTGTTGCAGGAGGATCTTCGACAGGACAAATATCTGGATCATCGGGTTCTGCAGGAAGCACAGCAGGGGGTGGTGCGTCTGCTGGTACAGGTGGGGTGGTTGGAGGGTCTACAGGTGGTGGTGGCGCGTCAGGTGAAACAGGAGGAGTAAGTGGCTCAACAGGTGGCGTTACTGGGTCATCAGGAGGAACAGGTAGTACAGCAGGCTCTATGGGTAGCTCTACTAGTGGGGGCACTGGAGGTTCATCAGGATCTACTGCTGGCGGAGGGAATTCGGGAGGTAGTGGTGTGTCTGGGGGTACAGGTGGGACGGTTGGTGGGTCAACGGGGGCTGGTGGATCGTCAGTTGAAACAGGAGGTATAAGTGGCTCAACAGGTGGTGTAAGTGGGTCATCGGGAGGGAGTAGTGGTATTTCAGGTGGCACAGGTAGTACAACAGGCTCTGTGGGTGGCCCTGGTGGGGCTATTGGGGGTTCTTCAGGATCTACTACTGGCGGAGGGAATTTGGGAGGCGGAGCGGGGGCTACGGGCATAAGCGGTATTGGAGGATCAAATCAAGGAGGAGCGGCTAGTGGGGGCACTGGAGGTTCATCAGGATCTACTACTGGCGGAGGGAATTTGGGAGGCGGAGGGGGAGCTACGGGAATAGGCGGTATTGAAGGAACAAATCAAGGGGGAGCATCGATTGGGGGCACTGTAGGTGAGTTTACCTTGAGTGGAAACAGAGAAAAAGAGATGATTATCTTCACTTGAATGGTAGTAGATATACAATGGATACATAGTGAAATTCCTCTGTGTGTCTTGATGATGTATTGGGTCGTGCGTGTTTTAATGATGTATGGATACTAGAAAGAAAATAGCATATCAGTAAAGTCAAATAAAATGCTCACAGAAAGAGCAGATGTGGTCTACAATGCCTTCCTATAAATGTGAATGAACTTTTTCGTCTGCGTCGGGAAAGCTTAGAAATGAAAGGAAATTTTTAGAGGCCGTGCGTAGACCATTGCTCTGTCACTTAAGTCTTGATTGAATTTGCAGATAAAAATCCAAATTTGCAAATTCTAAAATAAATGAAGAGTTTTCTTCTTGATCCATGGAATTCCCTGTTATCCTAAGGATTCATTATGTTGCCCAGGATTTCTGAGATTCATTTCGCTTTGAATATTTTAATAGATTCTGGTTCAACACAAAAGCTGTTTCATAGTATAGATCAATGTTCGATTAATATGAGTAAAGGAAGGCAGTGGTGTTTACACTCTTACCTCAGTTTTAAAATCCCTGAGTATTAATAACTAAGGGCTGAGCAGACACACGCTCAAATGTGTTCAAGTTGAGTGAAAAAAAACGTAATTTTCTTTTGAAAGATAAAACATAAATAGTCAACGAGTCTAGAGGATAACCAGGGCGTTAGAAAAGTAAGAGAGATAAAAACTATGGAGTCAGGTAGGAGTGTACTACGGATTATTTCTTTATTGGCCGCAGCAATTGCAATTATTTCATTGATAAAAATAATACCCTTCCAAACTCTTGTCATTGCCGGGTTTTATGTGATGTATTCCATCAAGTACAGGACGTTTCCTACCCACATTGTTAACGGGTGGATTCAGGGTCCCTGAACGATTCCCACTTCCGCTGATTGCGTGACCTTTTCCCCTACATGTTTGAGATAGCCAGCCGGTTAACCTCCCGCTTGTTGTCGTTTTGGCCTAGTCTATATTTTAGCAAAGATGCATGAGCTCCATGTTATTTCTGATTAATTCCAATATTTTGCAGGAGGAACCGGAGGCATCGGAGGAGGCGGCAGCTCTGGGGGAGCAGGAGGCATTGGAGGAGCTACTGGCGTCGGTGGAATTGGTGGCACTGGGGGAGCTGGTGGTATCGCGGGAACTGGGGCCATCGGAGGAGCGGGCGGAATTGGAGGATCCGGGAGCATCGGAGGAACTGGGGGAACTGGAGGAACTGGCAGCATCGGAGGAGCTACTGGCATCGGAGGAACAGGTGGCATTGGAGGAGCCGGCGGCATCGGAGGCGTTGGCAGCATCGGAGGTGCCAGTGGAAGTGGTGGAATAGGAGGAGGCCTGGCAGGTGGAAATGGTGCCAATGGTGCAGTTGGGGTTGGTGGGTCCACTGGAGGAACAGGAGGTCAGCTGCTTTATTCCAAAATTTTAGCAATTACGACATTTTGTAACGTAATATTCAAACAGGAAAAAAGAAAACCAAAACTTGCTTTTAATCCAGCGGGGGGAATAGGCGAACAAATATTTATTTGTTGGTTATCCCTAACCGTATTGCTAAAATGGCATAAATACAGTCTTCAAGACCGGGCCGGTCTAAAAGATGGTAAGATCATGTGGGCTTTGATTAAGACATTGTCTCAGTTCCGTGATTACGTCATGTTACAGTGAAGTTGTCCTTTTGGTGTTACATTCGAGACCCTTTCTTGCTTTTTTTTAGGAGATTTGAAATAACCCCAGCTGCTTAGTTCTGAAGAAGCAGCATTTGCTAGTGCAAAGGCCGGGGAAATTATATAATCCTATAGACATTTTTCTAAAAAGAAAATAAATATAATGAAATAAAAGCACAGACGATAAAAGTAAATGATGAATTCTTTAACTTGCTGTTGCAATGTTCTTTCCAACTGGTTGAGGCTTATAAAGCTAACAAACACGAACAAAGTGGAAGACGAGTTAGTTCCCATCGTGACACTCGTTCTCCTTTATAAAATGTGTTTCAATTTTTGTTATCATCGCATTTTCCATGTATTATACTTTTGAGAGATTTCTGTAAACCACTTTTGCATAAGGCTAAGAGGCAAAATCTAACAAAAGTCAGTTTTTTTAGATATGTAAGACATGAAATATGTTATATAACATCTATTCACAAATAAAGTAGGGTATCATTTTTTCAATGCGAATGTTACAATTCAATTTTAACTCGCAGGAGTAACTGGACTGGGTCTGGAATGCACGATAAGGCCTCTGTACTTACCACATTTATGTTTATGCCAGCCGTCAGCTTCTAGTTGCAGAGTACAAAACGTTGGTCAAGGTAACTGCCGCATCCTTCATAAACAATTATTACTGACACTGAAACAATAGACCAACATATACATACTCGTACTAGGACAAGCGACGGCTGACATTTGCAATTATCGATATTATCCACATGGGATCCGCTTTTTTTTTTAAATGTCGACGTAGTCACTGAGTGTTTAAATTCAGAATTTTTTTTTCTGGTGCATAAAACTAAACGACGAAGAACAATTGAATTTAGGGCCCAAATCAGCTACGTGGAAACTTTGTTTTTTGTAAATATATTGTTTCCGGACTCGAAGGCCTGGAAAACAATGATGAAAGGCAAATGAGTCAAGGATTATATTGTCAAATCATGTACAAAATATGACTTATACTCTACGCATATGCATTCCTTAATGATACGCGAACTGGGAATACGCAGATGTTGAGAAAATGCACGCCAGTAAAAATATAATAGGGTATGTAGTATGGTTATAAAACATTTCATGTAAACTATATAATATAAACCGAAATTTTTCTAATACACAGAGATTTTAGTGATTAAAGTAGTTAGCATGAAGGTCCCTACGATGACGGGAAATGCATGGAAGTGACATTTATGAGGATCCATTCATGGGGCCTAAAAGCAAAAACTCTCTCTAGATGAGGCGCCTACCACAGGAAAGGGAGTTTTTCTGAGATCTCCACCTGACAGAAGGCAGATGAAGGACATCGCAGAGTTGAACACGCATGTGGGTGTACATTCTCCTGATCCTCCACCAATTCACACATCAGTGACAATCCCTGTCCTAGTCCTGTCACCTGGACTGCCAACTTCTTCTCCATCTACTTAAGCTGTAGTAGTTCCAAGCCACCCCTTTTGAAGATGCCAGGGAATGTTATTTTCAATCCCTGCTTAGGATAGGGTTGTAGATGAAGTTCACCATACAAATGGCAATGATGGTCCCTTTTGGTTGCCGTCCAGAAAATATCATCCAATTCAATATGCTTCCAGGCCAACACACAAAGAAGGCACATATGCATCAAGAAATGCCATTTGGGAATATGATTGGGATCATCTGAAACTTCTATGGCTTGTAATAATAAATTGCTAAGGTATAATTCAAATAAGAGCGGAATTCGGTACAAACTCTTGGTGAGTTGCATGCGCATGAGCATGGAACTAATCGGAAGGATCCAAAAAAACGGTTGCAAAATACCCAAAGTAACGCTCACATGAAGTATGACAGCATTATAGCCAGACGCCACTTAACAAAATGACGATTTAATGATTAACTTCACCTAACGGTGACGGCCGTTGACAAGAAAACAATTAAAACTCCTCTACATGTCATTGTCTGTTCTACGTGAGATAGTAAAACGCTTTGGAATAATATATTAAACTGTATCTAATTTACACGACGACGTTTCGATTGAAACGCTTCAATTTTCAAGCTTCAGTCTCCATTTTCACTTGCTCATGAAAGTAATTTCAGCGTGAGATGAAAGCTATCGTAAACACTTATTGTGGCCAGGCATAATCTGTTTTATTAATTCTTAAACGCTTCATAGAAAAAAATCTAAATCTAGTTTTTCTTTGTGTGATGATTAAAGGATTCAGATCCTTTTAAACAATAACAAAAACATTTTGTTTGTAAAGATTGTTCGTTGACATAATTTAGTATGCTGAATCGCCATAACACCGCATGCAGTAGAGAGCCTAGTAATGTTGTCTAATATAAAACGGCACATTTAAAGGGCCATTATTTAAAGCAAGAACACTCTCCTTAAGATATTGATGATGAAATAAATGTAGTAGCTTATTCATACCAGCGTTCCTTCGTTACTATGATTTTGGAGCATCCCGGGTTTAAGAAATCTGCCTTTTGACGCCTTTTCACTGAAATGACTGCAAATTTAGGCTGGTTTTCAAAAAATCGGCTACATATAAATTCGAAATATTGTATCAGCATCCCAGGAAACGTCTCGAACATAAACAACACGTTCTAAATCAGTCCCAAAATCAAAATCCTGTTAGAAAACCAGTATACGAGAAAAACGAAAAACCAGAAAACGAGTATACCCTTCTTTGTTCTAAGGTTATTTTCCTTTCTTTTTTTCTTATCAGGAACTGCCGGAGGCAGTATGGTCGGAGTTGGAGGAATTGTCGGAGGAGGTGGAACTTCCGGAATAGGGGGTAGCATGGGAGGAGCGGGTGGTGGCATGGTAGGAGGAGGGAGCATAGGCGGTGGTGGAGGCATGACTGGGGGAGGTGGAAGTATGATAGGGGGTGGAGGAAATGTAGGAGGTGTTGGGGGCATGACAGGAGGCGGCGGTAATGTAGGAGGGGGTGGAGGTATGATAGGGGTTGGAGGAAATGCAGGGGGTGGCGGAGGTATGATAGGAGGTGGAGGAAATGTAGGTGGTGGCGGAGGTATGGTAGGAATAGGTGGTAATGTAGGAGGTGGTGGAGGTATGATTGGGGTCGGAGGAAATGTTGGTGGGGGTGGGGGTATGATAGGGGTTGGGGGAAATGCAGGGGGAGGTGGGGGTATGATAGGAGTTGGCGGAAATGCGGGAGGAGGCGGGGGTATGATAGGAGTTGGCGGAAATGCAGGAGGTGGTGGGGGTATGATAGGAGGCGGCGGTAATACAGGTGGTGGCGGAAGTATGGCGGGCGGTGGTGGAAATGTAGTGGGTGGAGGTGGTGCAGGCATGATAGGTGGTGGTGGTGGTGGTGGAATGGTTGGGGGTGGCGGAAGCATGGGTGGAGGTATAGGGATTGGAATGGGTGGCGTTGGAGTAGGCGGGGGATTTGGTGGTGCAGGAATGTTGGGAGGAGCTAGAGGAATGGAAGGTAATTTTACCAATATGAATTAACTTCGTTTGCTTATGAGCTTATTACTTACTTATTATTCTCCTTTTTTTTTCTAGTAATTTTGGACTTGGGATTTATGATCGATGGATCCTCCGCCGTTCTCAATGAACAGAACTTTCGGCAAATTCTCAATTTTGTTAGCGCCGTGTCTCATTCTTTCTCCATCGGTCATCATATGACACGAGTGGGAGTTGTTGTGTTTTCTCTAGAAGCTTTTGTGATTTTCAACTTCCACACTTACTTCGATATACAAAACATAGATCAAGCGTTGAACTCTGTGCAGTACCCAGGAACAGACGGCCCAGGCACGTACATCGGACGGGGTTTACACGTGGCACATCATTATCTTTTCAGTAGCTCAGGGAGGGCTCATGTTCCGAGAGCGTTAGTGGTGGTTGCAGCAGGAAGGTCTATCGATGACGTCATCACGCCCTCAATGGACATTAGGTCGCATAGTGTAGAAATGTTCTGTGTTGGTGTTGGGAACCTTTACAGTAAGCTGCAGCTCCATGCTATGGCAAGTTTTCCACACAGTGAACATATTTTTAGAGGAGACTACGCGCTGATAGGCAGTACCGCTCAACAAGTTGTGACCAAGATTTTAAAAGGTAAGCCCGTAAATCTACTATGGTAATCTCGAAGATGGTAGACATACTGATATTGCTAATCAGCCAATTAAGATATTAATTAAGAAATAAAAATTAAAATGCTGCGATTTGAAGAGGGATAATGATGAACGAATGGGAACCACATTACTTGAAGGGAACCTCTTGGAGCAATAGCGAACAAACAACAAGCGTAACCGACATATGGCGTCGTCCTTGGGAAAACTCTTGGTTTGAGTTGCGTAGCACTTCCAATTCATCTCCCTTAAACACCTCCCTACCCCTCTTCATTGGATTGTTTGCTTTTGTGGAAGACCGTTAAAAAATCATACACATATAGTATTATAAAGATCTAGCTTTTTGTTCTTGATTTGATCGCAGGTATATCCGTTCATTTTTGTCGTCCTTGCTATGACGGTAAGTTAAGCTTTGTGTTTTAAATATTTTAGACATATATCAGTTCATTATTGGCCATTGAAGTGAAACAGTAGGTTATCATTCGCAATAATGACCTACTTCTCTGTTGATTGAAAATAATAACCTGTTCAAAACAATGCAATGGTGCGTTAAATTCAAATAAAACACAAAATGATCCTCACTTACTTGATTCATTGAGTATTCAATATAGAACTATTGTGGAAAGTGAGCGCGTACGGTATTTACGCACGTTGTTGACGTATCAGAAATCGAACAAGTGAGCGCAGGGAACGAGTAAAATTTCTGATTCAAGAACAACGAAGGCACACCTGTTACGAGGGATGAGCTCATGAGCTCAGCCGTAACAGGTGGTAAGGGTTATGGCCTCTAATGGCAGTCCGGAAAAGTGCGTAAATACCGTACAAGACACTTTTGTGACTCCAATCAATGAACGCAGGCTCCGATCAACGAATGTTCTCGCTTAATGACTTCGAACAACTAGCGAGACAACTCGCTCCAGGCAACCAGAAAAAAACGGCAAATTGGGCGCGAAACTCGCGCAGCCACTGTGGCTTTTGACTGGACTTATCATTTTTCTCACATATGAAAAAAAAAGAAAAACGTTCTGATTGGACCATCTTTTTACACGTGTGAAGAAAACCGTTCACTCCTAACTGGTAGAGCTCATTTGCATAAGGAAATGTTTAGTTAAGGCAAAGCTTTTCAGCTTTGCCTGATTTATTAGCCGAAAAAAGTAAATTTCTATGCTTATATCCAAAATAACGATAATTGATTAAACAAGCCTTGTTTGTCATTTTTCAAAGGTCATCATGAATTATGCGATTACTGCCCCAGTGAATTTCGAAATGAGGAGGAGGGAGACGCTGATGACGTCGATGACGGTTTTAAACGCCATCACCGCCATCATCAAGATCACCAGCTTGCCCATATAAAACAGTCCACCGGTGATAGTCCACCCGACTCGAAAAAAATAACAAAAACCAGTGGGGAATACGACTTCGAACAATCAAAATCTCTTAAGATGGCAAACAGCCACCATTCTCATCATACACATAATAATAAATACAAGGAGACAGAAGACGCTTATGAACCCATCCAATCTACGTCAAACCTTTTAACTGGGGATTTGGACATTGACAGTGACCCAGCAAATTATGGAGAATATAAATATGACAAGATGACTGTCGAAGAAAATGGTTAGTGCAGTACTAAGCTCTTAATCCTTCACCTGTGCTGGGTGACCAGTGTCTAATGTCTCCAAATCCTGTAACTTCTCTTTAACGCTTTTTCGTTCCCCTGAATGAAGATTAAAGCCTGGTCCGGTTGCTGAGGCCGATCAGCGCTAATCCAGGTTTAAAATTTTGTTCCACGTTTTGTATTTACCTTCCTATGCATTGCTTAGAGTAACATTTTGTGTTATCATTTCTTTTCTCTTTTTTTTTTTCAAAGTATCAAAACAAGAAAACCTTGTTTAAAATTTGGCTTAATTGTGGATAAAACTAATAACCATCTTCTGAGGAACCAGACCCAGAGTTTTTTGGACCACGAAAACATGTCCCTTACTAGAGGTTTCCTTTCAAAAGAGGGAAAAGATACAAAAATTGTATAATTTTTTTCTTCGGGACCAAATTTTGCGAAGACTTGCTCTTGGCCTTATGGTGCGTGGGAGAATTTAACTGTTTGGAGACTGCCGAGTCAGCAGCGAAAAAAACCTATGCCCCCTTTAGACCGGTGATCTGTTAAGTAGCATGATTAATTACTAGAGAGGGGATTTGAAACACTTTAGGGAATTATGACTTGACATTTTGGATTTTTCGTTTTCTTTTCTTGTATTTTTTTTCAATCATTTCGATCTTTCTTTCCCATTAGCTTATGAAAATAACTTATTGATAATATCTGCATTATTACTAATGTATAAATTGTTCTTCCTTTGTAGACTGCAAGGATTATTCAGATGACTGCAGTGAATACGCTTCCCGTGGTTTCTGCAGTGACTATGCTCCAACGGCAAGCATAGGAACCATAAGTATGATGTGCAAGCGAGCCTGTGGAATGTGCACTGAAGTAACGTGAGTGACCACTAATTTCTCGGCTCTGAACATGTGACAACTGATTACAACACCAGCCATACTAAAGAGACAAGAACGATCTGGGCTATGACGCTAAAAATAGATCTCCATAATAAGCGTGGGGAGAATTTTTGTCTATCAAGGACACCATCAAATTATCTAATGACGCTGAGCAAAACGTGACAGAGTAGGTTCATAATGGCACAAATTAAAACGTAACTAGCCAGGACTACATCATGGAAACAACTGAGTACATGGAATTCCTTTACTGCTTCACCAAAGCAAGATGGATAAACAACGTACCACAGACAATACTCCCTCGTACCTTTGAAGTAAACTTTACAGGTTCCTCAGACGGGGATAGAAGACGCTCCCTTATTCATCCTTATTCATTTTGTCTCCTCGTTTATCGGGGGCGAAATTTTTGACATTGAAAACGGGACAGAGCTCCGTAAACGACTGTACTCCACAAGTTCATTTGACGTACTGAGGGACAAACAAGTGCGAAAAAGAAAATCAACATCTAAATCCAAATCTGGATTTAGATTTTAAAAATCTAAATCCGGATTTCCCAATCGAACGCGAAATCCGTCCTCAGGGTGGATTTCAATTAAGAAATCCCAATCCGGATTTTTTGGATTTCCCTTTTGTCGTTCGATTGGGAAATCCGAAAAAGGATTTGGAAACTGTTCTCGTGAACAGCGGTCTTCTTTTTACTAATTATGCGTGCACATGCAAGGCCGCTGTTCCTAAGGACAGTTTTTCAAATCCTTTTTCGGATTTCCCAATCGAACGGTAAAAAGGAAAATCCAAAAACAAATATTGCAGCGTTGAAATCCGTTTTCGGATTTCGCGTTAGGTTGCAAATCCGAAATCCGGCTTTTAAAATCTAAATACAGATTTCCCAATCGAACGCACCCCTAGAAATTTTTAGCCGTCCTCAAGCAACAGAAATTCTAGGGAATATTGGCTTCTTCAAACAAATATTTTACAGAAAACAGTCATTGGATGCCCCTGTTAACATCAATCACAACAGCCAAAGAAACGTGACTGTCTGTACTATTTCAGAAAGAGAACTAAAATTTTCATAATTTATTATTTAATTAGTAATCTGTTGTCTATAGCCATATTTTTACCCTGTTTCTAATATAGGTGGTTTGGTTTACCTTTGACAAGATAGTGAACAAACACCTCGAGCGTTGTTATAATTTCATCTAACCAAAAAGATGGTCATCTGAGTAGCATAGGGTGTACCGAATTCACCTCATTTCGCGGAGGAATCGTAAAATACTTTTAGTGACCTCAAGATACGCCTTTTCAGCCTACGGGTACGGATAGGGGAACATGTTTGCCACGTACGTAGTTGTATAAGAGGTAACCATGATTTTCCAGATATGGTAATAGCGTTACCGTTCTACTCGGTAGCCTAGCCGTTTCTCCGGGGTAAGAGGCAATCTACCGGCCCGTATTTACGGCTATGCGTAAGGGTAATTTACCCGTACCCGAACACAGAAACGGTTTATCTTCAAGGTTTCTCACACGCAGGGTTCTTACTTCGCAAATGATCAAGTCATAAGCCTTGCCGTCACTTTGTTTTCTTAGAGAACATTGCTCCATTATGTGCCTTATCTTGCCTTGATTTGGGATTGTTTTGCTTGGCTTAAGCCTGTCTTTTTCTATGTAGCCTGTTGCGAAATAGAAAAGGAGGAGAAAAAGTAGAGAAAACGTTGGAAATGTGGAGTTTGTGTTTGTGGTCAACCAATCAAAACAAGACATTCATCGACCAAAAAATAACTTAAAAACCTTTCAAACTGATTAAAATTTCTAAAAATAGCACATGATCTTATCGTAATAAGATTTCTTTATTTATGAGATAAAGACTAGGTAAAGGCTAGACGTCATCAGCGTTACTGTATTTCTCAGCAAAGTAATTAGATTCCTCCTCAGAAAAGGATAATTCGGTGCGCCCTAGATCACTATAATGCGACAATAATGGTATTGCATTGCGTCCTGTCATCACAAAGGTCAGCGTTCGATTCCAGGTCATGCCTGAATTTTTTCAGGTCAATGTCTGTTGCAACCGCCTAGGTTGTTTATTCAACTGCGAGGATCATTTCCACTTTCATATAATGGTATTATCGCACTATTATCAAAGGTGCTTGGTGTGGAAAAAATAATCATATTTTGAGTGAAAAGGGAATATAACAAAAAAAGAATTCAGGCAACTAAAAATTCATTTGACTTTAAAAAAATTTGGCTTCGGTGGCAACATCAAGAATCATCAGGTACCAAACAACAAACACAACACAAGAATCATCAGGTACCAAACAACACACACAACACCACAACCACAACATCTTTCAAGTTTTAAAGTGATTTTTTACTTAACCGTAGATTTTTGTTTGATTTCATAGGTCAAAAGAAAACCACGATACTTATGAAGTGGATGAAAAAGACGCCATATACAAGAAAGGGCGCATTAGAAGTTCACACCGCAATAAACATAAGCATTTAGCGCACCGTTTGAATAAGCTGTAACTACAAAATCAAAGGACTAAACGAACACTGCGTTAATTTGTGAATGAAAATATGATTGCAGAATTACAGATATAACCTCTGAATAGTCTCTGAGTTACATGTATTCCTTAAGTAGTCTGTGTAATAACTGGTAATTTTTTATCAACTTTTCTCGGATTTGTCATGTTTTTAACAGGTTGAATTCTGGTGCAATGGCTGGCAATTCCAGTTAGCAGTAATTCTAGGTTTCCGTTAAGTTTGCCAAATACTCAGAAAAGGTTTTGTATAATAAATACCCTGACACCTTAAACCAAGGGTGTGTGCTTGCATTTCGATGATATATCTACGGAAAAAAAATATAAATATAACTTGATGTCTCTAGCTTCTGTCTGTTTCTTCGCGTTTCTATGAATGTATACTTTTGTTAGCCCTGTACTTTTCAAAAGGAAGATGCCATCTTTTTAATTTGGTTTACTGCTCACGAAGTCATGTCATTGAAATACCGTTCAATATATTACGACTGTGGTTGTTTGAAAATAATTCTGTGATTTGTTGGCAATAAAACGGAACTACCGGGAATAAGTGTTTCGAATGGAAGGCATCCATTTAGTTACACCTCATAACCATCCCTTTTACCGGTTGTGAAGTTCACAGCTAATTAAAAGTATTTAAGAACACGCTAATAAACAACTTCAAAAAGCGGTTTGTAATTACCAACCCTAATTCAAAATTATCACATCGAAATAATCTGTTTTTACAATGTTTGTTTTATGAGTTCGTTTATAGCCATCCTATGAAAGAAAATTGAAATGATGAATGCATTGAGGCACCCAGTATTCCGACATTATTATTTAATTCTGTAAATTAAGCTTCCCGCCAAAAAACATAGAATTCGAAGCAAGCTGTTGCAGTGAATTTTAAATTTCTAGCTCCCCTCTTTACTCCAAGCATTCAGTTTTCTTTGCGTCCTGGTTCCTGGTTAAGGAGACCTAATCTAAAGAAAGAAGCAAAACAGAGCGTCAAAGAATTTTAAAAAATTTTAATTAACATTATTTTCCTGTTCAATCTATGTTTTGTATTTGGGGCCGTAAAGTTGTTTATTAAGGCGTAATTTGACTATCTTGGTAAAGGTTTAAAAGGAATAATTTCCTGGTACATTTTCGGATTAACTCGTCTCGTCTGTTATCTATATCACGGTTAGTTCTTTCTTCATAACTTTTAGCTCCTAAGGTATAAAGAGTGGGAGATAATTTATGCGTCTGCTTTTTACATTAAATTTGGGAAAAACACCTCAATAACTACGCAGCAAATGTCAAGTCATTGGCAAACACATTTACCCTATTTACATCTAGAAACTTTACGAGTACATAGTTCATTGTCCGACAACTTTAATTAAAAACTTGATCAATAAACAACCAGCAAGCCATCTGGGTAACCGAGATAATGTTTTTTAATATACACATGCGCTGAGTCCAATTAAGTCCTGTGGAAAGAGGTCTGGGCCACTTCACCGTGTAGGACACAGTCCCCATTAAAGTAACAATAGGCAGATAAAAAAAGTAACACAGTAACACTAATCCCGGGCCAAAAATGTGGTTCCATGATCAATATATGACAATTTTGAGCTACAAAACTAAGCAAAAGTGCAAGTTATAATCTGGCAGTGATTTTTTTCAGAAAATAGATAAAAATAATGCTCTTAATGACGAATTATGCCAAAAATTAAGCTAGCAAAGGCTATCAAAGCCGAGTCTTAATAGGGTTAATATGTGTTATTGACCAAAGCGTGAAGTCAAGATCAGGAATGGATATTGGCCAAGCTTCGATTTTTTATAGGTTTCATGCTTTTAAACATGCATCAGATTAGGATTTATTATATGGCCAATGAACTTATGCATAGGCCTATCTTGCCAACTCAGAGAGCCAATAGAACTCCGGAATTGCCCCATCTTTCCCGCTCCCGAGGCCATACTTCCCTGGATAACCCTAGCCTGAGTCTGACAAGCATCCAATCCAGGGGGTAGCAATACTCCGCAGCCTTCACATTGCTGGGATGTTAGTCTCAAGGGTTTGTGTGTTTTACAGTACCTTCATCTCCAAGGTATAGCCTTTGAACCTTGCCCAATTTAGAAATCAAGTCTCTACAATATTCCATTTGAAACTTTATTATTGCTACTGTGCCTTCCCAAGCGCCCTCTTGCGCGCATTTCCTGTATTTTCATTTCTACAAGTGCACTTTGACTATTCGTTGTTTGCTGGCTAATATTTTGTTCCGGTTATCTGGACTAAAAAGGAACTTTTTTTTAAAACATAAAGTAAAACCAAGAGTTCTTAAAGGCTTACCTTCAAGTAACAGGTATACAAAGTTGGCATTACCCTTTCCAATGCATTCCCTATCATCGTTTAAATCACACATGGTGTAATTGTTACCAATACACAGTTTTGAATCTCCATGTCGTGAGTATTGATCACATGCATCTGATCCTGACCAGCATTCTCCGTAATTTTGGAGACCAAACATGGTGTAACTATGATTCAAGGCTGCCTGGGCACAGCGACAAGCAAGGCTAAGTTATGTCATAAAAGAACAATATATTTATCAGCTTAAAAGAGAGAGATATTCAAAATCTGAAAAGAAGAATTGGTTATCTTGCCAAAAAGCTTAATTTTTATGTTTTTTGGACACTTTTAAATCGTTATGAACAGGCGTGGTGACCAAAGTACTTGATGTACTGTTATGGTATTGACGATATCTCAAGTTTTTTAACCTCGCTATTATACGTTAACCAGAGGATAGAAAAATCGGTATTCCACTTATTACTATAAACTGATGTCTGGTACCAATGACAAGATGTTACAAACCTCTGGAGGTAGTCGTTCCAGTTGTGCCAATCAACTGGCATTCCGTACTTGGCTGATCTAGGGTCCCTGTCATTAATAAGAAGTTCAGACATGGCCCTTATCCATCGTCTGTCCTGATAACATCCTAGCTTGTAGTACGATTGCTCACATGTGCTTTGCTGACCAGTTGCTGATTCTAAAGAAGGCAATTGTGTGAGCGTCTAGGCAAGATGTAATAGCAGGGACCGCTTGGTTTCTTACTCAACAAAGTCGACTAAAGAATGATTTTTAGAGTAAAAAGGGGTTCTTCTTTTATCGTTGAATTTATCATCAGCAATTTTTTTGTGATATTTCCTTAGGAACCCACGTGAGACGAGCGAAATACAGGGCCAGCTCCGTTGTACGAAGGATGTTATTAAATGGGGAACGGGGAGCGGGGGACTCCAGACCAGCACGGGGAACAGGAAAATGAAAAATGGAAATAAAACCTAACTTAGACCCCAGCCCTATTAGTAACCTCATTCCAATTCTTTATTTTGTGCCCATTTTTCAATTCCCTCGTCCTCGACATTAAATAAATACTATTCGATTCTATTCTATTCATTTCCCCGCGCAAGCGCTCCCCTTGCTCGTTCTCAGCTCCAGTTCCCATTTTTAAAACTTCTTTGTTCCAAGACATATATTTTTTTTACCTTTGCTCTTTTATTTTCATTTTCTTTTCTTTTTGTCATTTCGCTTTTTTTAGCCTAGAACTATGATTAGTACGACTATCTAATATATTTATTTTAAGATTTACTGTAGCTCTGCCATTGATTTTCCCATGTGTAATTATGATAATATTTTGTTCTAATTATCTAACTGAGGGAGCCCATTCCTTATACGCCCGGTGGCTTCTCTTGGGCTTCCACGCCATGAGAGTTTAAATAATTAGTTTTTTTTTTGCTTTGTACAACTTATGGCAAACAAAACAATAAACAATTTCCATAGTTGTTGATCACATGAGTGTAAACGATCTATACTTGGAGACTTCAGAAGTGACGTTAAGCTTAGAACTGTCAGTATCACGTCTTCGTTGACAATAACACCACGGCTTAACTGACAGACGACCAATAAGATCGTGACCTAGTTGACCAATCAGGTCAATAACCAGAATTTAATACCATCAAAGGACGTGAAACGCCTCACTTTAACTCTGATGGCGACACCGCACAGGTTGTCGAAACGGCAGTCACTGTCAACAACAGTTCTATTCAGGACTACGATCACCCGGACGATCATGCCTCGCCTAGTTATGAAAAGACTCCTGGGTTCAAACCTTTCACAGAAACAGCAATCTCCACCAAAAAAAGCAGTCACACTTTTATCACCCTATCATCTTTTCGCTTGGTTTACTAACTAACAACATGTTGGCTACAATGGATAATACCTGAATTTGATGGTGAAATAAAGACAACGATTAAGATGAAAAGAAACTTCATTATGGCTGGTTTCTGAAAAGAGAACAGAAAACAATCATAGACACTTTGTGTAGTCCTTTTGTTTCAACACATTTGTCTTGGAAATACTGGCGAAAGGATGGCGTCAAGGCCGTATTCTAAAATTGTGCATTGGAAAGTTACTTGAATTAAACTTAAAAAAAAAAAAATTTTTCACTTATTGTGGAATTTAAAAAGCTATGTATTGAATGAGTCATTTCAACGGGTGAAAATTAGATTCTTGGTCTTACGTTCCCTAGTTAGTAAGAGAATAAAGGTGATTGCCGCTGACGCGTTTTTGGCTATGCACGTTAACGCACGTAAATTTTAATCACGTTAATAAAATAGAGGCAAGATAAAAAGTTAAAAAAAGTGAACGACGTTTCGGCGCTACGTTACGCCATTATCAAGCTGAAAAGTGAAAAAAGTATAAGGTGTAAAACGAATATATAAATTTGAAACAATACATAAAATATTTGCGGGTCCAATGGGTATAATTCCCAAGGTAAGAAACACAATAAGAGAAAAAATATATATACGAAAGTGTCACGTAAATGGTTTGGCGCGAATGGAGTCGGCTTGCGTGTTAAGAGAGGGCTTGATGTCCTTTATGTATAACATCTCGTAGACTAAGGGCCTGTTTACATGGAGGTGGGGAACCCCAGGGTAGGTGAGGTAACCGGCTTATGTGGGGTAAAAAAATAACCCTCCTTTACATGCAGTCTTACAACCCCGCCATCCCGGGGTGCACTTTCTCAAAATTATTGAGTGGTCGCCAAGCACGCAAACAAGAAAAATGCTGACAAACCACGTGTTTTGGCGATTAATGCACTTCTACACTCCCTTGTTGCTCTTGCTGCAACCTTCAGTGCTGTGGCTTTCTATTGTTAACTTTAATAATAATGCAAATTAACCGCCAAAGTGAATTTTGCGCGAATTTGATGTATCACGAATCCGAGCCCCGGCCAGGCGGGTTACCCCACCTTGAAACGTTTACTTTACTTGTAAAGGCGCGTTTTACGTTACGTTCTGAGCTACTTTTTTAAATGTTTTTTAAATTTATTTTAAATCTTTAAGATAAAAAGTGCTGAGTTTAAACGAGAAGTTGAGCGAGGTTCAACTTTTACGCTTACGAGAGACCTTTCATGCATTGCCTCTATTTTATTTACGAACGTAAATTTTACGCACGTTAACGCACGTAAAAATTACGCGACTCTGGAAACCAACCCTAAGAGAATTACAGTTCCATGAGGGAAGCTTTCGTATCGCTCACTCTTTACCAAACAGTTTTGAAACCTAGTAAATTCAAAGAAACTTGATACACTGATGAAACGAGTCAAGAAGATGATAAAAACGTAATTAAAAGTGGGCATCACCATGCTCGTCTTCACGTTGCATAGCTGACGAATACGGCTTTTGGTGACTGGGGCGAGTTTCAAAGAGGCATTCATGTGCGTGAAAGTTGGAAGAAAGTATTGAAAAATACGACTTCATTAAGATGCAATTTTATAAAGATGGAGTTTAAATGCCATGCAGAAGTTTAACATCATCTATCGAAGACCTCGGTTGAGGAAGTCGATCTAAGCAACACGCGTACCGCTTGCGTTACGCACATTCCCAACATATAAGCTCATGTTGACCAGAAACAAAAACGCTTTCGAACGTTCCATTGACGATTTCCTTCTTGGGACTTAATTTTAAAACTGTTTCTTCAGAGGCTCTTTGTCTCAGCAGTCAGCATCTTGTCATGAGAGGTGCAAAACCAGCGATTTACCTCAGAAGCAATAACTGACACAAACCGATAGCCAGTACGTAAATCCCGGCCCGTATTCGGCTGCGTCTTACTTTTACAAATTTTTAAATACTTCTCAGTTCTAATACACGAACACTGCACTTAATGTTTACTATTTTACTCCTCACTACAAACCGTAAATTTTCTTCCAAGTCTATAATAAATGATAATTTGACTAGCTGTACAGAGTAGTTTCTCATCCGGTTTCCAGACAACCTGGGATCAATTATAAGAAATCTTGACTGCGTCTTTTTTATTCAATTCAGTTTTTTTGCTTGCGAGTATCAACCCAAAAGGTCGCGATTACTGATATAAATTTATCATTAAAAAAATTTCTATGGTTAAATAATACTCGTGAACTTTCAGTTGAAATGGTTATTTTCGACCGAAGTGAATCGCAAAATCGAGACGATTTGTTTCTTTTGTGGCTAAAATGGCGAAAATAACTATAAGCTGAAGTACAAGCCTTTTAAGTCTTATTACGCTAAAATAAGGAAGGATTAACAAGTTTAAAACCTACGATTTAACTCACTTACCTTGCTAGGCCTTTCACTATCTTAGGAAAGAGACTAACTAAGGTCAAATCTCAGTTTCTGTAGAACATTAATTCATATTTGTTCAATTCTTAATAGTTTTTAATTTAACTGTAAAGTGAAGAAATTATCATAACAATTCACGTGTGGCGCACATGGCTATTTGTATCTATTGATGAGCAATTAGCAATACGCAGATTACGGATATCAATTTGGCAATAACCAGCACTTCGAGAAGGCCGAAAGACAGGCCTAACAATTTTTGTTTGATGCTGGCTAAGCTTTTATTTACTTTCAAATTTGACCTCATTTCTACTTTTTTTTTCTTTTTTTTTTTGTCCACCCTAAATTAAAACTCTGAAAGGTTTGAACCCAGGAGCCATTTCATAAGTAGGTTGAGTATGATCGTCTGGATGGACGTGGTCGCGTGTTGACAGTGACTGACTTTTGATAACCTTTGCTGTAGTCATCTTTAGAGTCAAAGATGACTACCGCACAGGTTGTCGAAACATCAGTCACTGTCAACAACAGTTCTATTGAGGACTACGTTCACCCGGACGATACTCAACCTAATTATAAAACTAAATTAACTTTTTTATTCTTTTTTTTGGTACACCTTTCCAATTGGGCAACTGGTTAGCACTGATTTCAACCAAACAGTCTAAGAAAATTGAGTCACTAAAAATATGTCAGGAAAAAAACAAGTTTTTTTTAATGTGTATCTCAACCTCACGGAAGGAGTAGGATACAGGATTTATTTCTATTAATTAATTTCTTTTCAATTTCCTTGAAAGACGTTTCTATGTCGACCAACTGCGTTCGGCTTAACCTCAAAAAACAAACTCCTGAATTCCCTTGCCTAAATCAAAATAAGTACATTTTGTTGATTTGAACAAATGTTAAATTTTATTGTCTCAATGAAAATAGTCATTCGATTATGAAGTTGATACAAGTTGATACAAGTTGGTACAAGCCAAACTGGCCTGCGAGCAAGCTCTGTCGGGAAGCATCTACTTCCGTCCCCCGCCCCCAGAGCACCCAAGAAAGCTTGCTCGCTGTCTAAAGCCAATCCAGCTATCTTGACTGGGAATATACAACTTAACTTTGTCCACTTGTCGTGTTGTTCCTTTGCTTTTCAGTTTGGTGAGACATTCACTTATTAAGATCTGACAAGCAATCCTGAATTTTAGCAATGGTAATAGCTAATTACAGGGAGAAGGTTTCGTAAAAAGTATATGTATAATTGTGTATAATCAACGAAATTGCATGTTGTCATAACGCAGAACGTCAGCCAGTGGTGCTCTGAGGACAAAGCCTTGAGGCACGTCACATTTGAGCTCGCGAGATTGTAATTTTTTCCCATCAATTAAGGTAAATTGTGTGTGGTTTGAGCGAAACCTGTCAATGGCAGTACCGCAGACTATGAACCCAGGGTAGAGTATAAAGAGAAATCGATCGTGATTGACAGTGTAAAAAGTAGCAGAAATGTCAAGAGGCAGGACACCTAAAACACAGCGAGCGACGATTATAAATGGCAAGCAGAATGTCGTTGTTAATGCTAGTGATGGCGGTTTCGCAGCTATGAAGAAATCGCTTATAGGCTGACTGTAAAGCTGGTTAATTGAGTTGGTTTGATTTAAGATAGTCTTGGAGACGTACAGCGGCCACAACTGGAAACAACAATAGAAGC
The DNA here is from genome assembly GCF_958299795.1 of Porites lutea. Taxonomy (NCBI): domain Eukaryota; kingdom Metazoa; phylum Cnidaria; class Anthozoa; order Scleractinia; family Poritidae; genus Porites; species Porites lutea. The sequence goes on along the minus strand of NC_133201.1, from coordinate 57,135,385 downwards.
TGGATATTGTCTATTAGCTCTACATTAACTGTTAATATTGCAAAATTCCAAAATAACCAGTCAATAATTTATAGCCGTTGTACTCATCCCTTTATTTGAAACTGCTTTTCTACATGCATTTGAAAAAGAGTATTGTCTCTCCTCAGTTATGAATTAGGTCCAACTCCACTTGCGCTTCCGTCCTCTGCAACAATGCAACAGATTGTAAAATATTAGACAGCTTCAGATTCTGAGACGAGGACGACTACGAGTACAAGATTTTCTCGGTACGAAGTAGCGCTCTTGCGTGAGCCAACGTCATTTTGGCGGGAAAACGTCATATCCGTCGTCATTCTACTTCGCCTTTTAGCGAGAAGTGAATGTCGTAGTGGCGGGAACAAGTTACCAAATTATAATAATTAATCATGTTTCGATCGGGAAAGGGTTAAGCCATCTCCAATTAAAAAAAATTTTCGGGTCAAAGCTAGTACAATGAAGCTTCCCGGCTTGAATATATAATTTTCGAGAATGCGCGAAAAAACTTCAAGTGAAATCTAGATCGTCCTCAAATCTTAAGCTCTCTATTAGTACACGTAATCGAACCATAACATATACCATTTTACGTTGTTTTCACTATTTTAAGTGTTCTAAGCCTGAAAAAAACAGCCGAAATTTCGCGACGCCACCACAGGTTTCCCCTGAAATAACTTCAGAGAAACAAGCGCAAAAATTCTATACTGATGACGCCTCACTACCCAAATCTGGGTATTACTTCTGATTGGATGAGGCAAATTTCTCACGCGGCGCGACCAATCAGAGGCACTACCGATATCTAGGTGGTGACGTGTCTTGTTGTTCCATTTCGTTTTGTTATAACCTAATTTTTTTTAGGATTTTCCTTCCTTTACCTTCCATCATGTATACGTAGTTTTTATTTCCGCCGCCAACACATTCGTTCTCATCTTTGTCATTGCATGTCTTGTACTCGAATCCAAAACAGTCACTTGATTTTCCGTATCGTTTATACCTCTCTTCTGCCTGGGCATCACTCCAACACTCTCCAAAGAACTGAAGTCCAAAGTAGCTGTACCCAATAGCACGAGTTTCCTTTGCACAGCGACAGGCTAATCTAGGATAGAAAAGCCGAACTCAGCATAAGTTGTGCCGAAAAAAATTGTTGTATTAAATATTTAACAATTATCCCACGAGGGCGCGTTGGATATGAGATGATAGATAGCCAACGAGGCGCGTAGCGCCGAGTTGGCTATAATCATCTTATATCCAACAAGCGCGAGTGGAATAATTGTCTTATTAAAAACGCCTACAAAATCTCGTTGAATCTCCCCGACTACAACAAACCGGAAAAGACAAGGGACTTCCGCTATTCACATCAGGGCGGATAAAGGTTGGGCGGTGAAACCAGCCCGTCCGAGCAAAAAGGTGTGATGCAGTGGACTGGGGCTCTGCTTAGAAATGTCGCTTGTTTTCGACTTCGGTCAGGGCTTGTGATGTGGTTTGTACATTAGACACTGTCGCTGTCACTGAATTATGGTGGCTTGATTTGTTTTCTTGCACTTCTTCCTCGTTCCTTTGTGCTGGTACGCTGTCTCCGAGAGGCAAATGTTGCTATTTTTTGCGGGAGGTTTGGTTGGAGTAGACAAACATCTCTTTCAAAGAGTTTCTTTTATTACTTCCATAACTCTACCACTGAATTACATTTTCTTTCTGCTACTCGCCAGTGTCGAGGTTATTCCAAAACGAAAACAACTAAATACTGTCTAAAACACGAAGGAAAATCTCATCCATGTCATCCATGGCAAAACTAAAAGACAGCAGATCGTGTTTCATAACTAGATGACGTGTATTTTATAAATGCGTGCAGCTCGTACAAGGTGAAATTATGCTAATTTCAATCACCATCATCTTTCTTTTTAATTTTGAAAAAAGCATCTCATACGTCTTTCTGTTTCTTCAAAACTTCAAAATTAGTTTTCCCTCAGTTTTTATTGTTTACCTTGTTTTGTTTTAGAGAGAAAAACGGAGAAAAAACCTTACAACTAACCTCAATAAATTTCGTTTACATGCGGTTGCCGGATTTGCAACGCACTGCGCGAATCGCCATGGCGCGTTGCACCCGAGAAGCAAAGTTTGAAGAAGTACAACGCCACTATATCAAAATATATCAATCTAATTTTTTTTTACGTTATGTAAAATTTATCCCCCTTTTAACATATGTAAAAATTGAGGTTAAGAAGTGTTAAGCTTTTGCAAACGAAACGGCGAAAGACGATTAGGTGATATTTAGTGGAAGGAGGAGGTATTCAACACTTAGAAATTAAACTCAAATTTTGGCATTATACGACCAACAAGTTTGACTTATAAACGTACAGACACAAACATATGAAACTGTTTATTGATATTGTTATGAAACGAATTTATCTGTTTAACATTGTAGCCTGAAATTACAGAAAGAAAATAGGATTTCCGGTTTGCAAAAAGGAAAATTTCGCCGGCCTTCAAGCGCACCGGAATCGCGGAAAGAGCGCTCGTTTCACCGCCCAACCTTTATCCGCCCTGATTCACATGTCACACGTCTATCAAAACTGTCAACGCGCGAACGGACTCGCCTGGACTGCATGAATGAAAAACGATGAACATTAGTTTTTTAAAAACTCATCGGGATTCTAGGATTTTACACAGCAAAACAGCTAAAAAAAAACCTGGCAGATATTGTGAAGGAAAAGAATTTTTAAGTGACAGCCGTCGAAATTAGCTGTAAATTTGGATTTTTGGTGCAGTTATAAAAGTAAGAACAACGGAGAAAAACTATTACCTCGGTCGCTTGTTATGAAGTTGTTTGAAGCCACAAGCTGGTTTTGCTGAACTAGAAAAGAAGCTATACTGCCGCCTCGATTGCACTAGTGAATGTCTGCATAGCCTGTATTTGTAGCTGGTTACTTGTGATTTATATTCTTGATGTCGGATAAACAAGCCACAGTTATCTATCGGCGAGTGACTCGATCGGCGAATGGCTTCGCGATCATGAAGAAACAACACTTGTCTTCTTTCGTAGCTGGTCAAGGTACTTCAGTTCCATGTATTTTCATGTGTTTTTCGACAAACTTTCAAACAAGCTCTTGTGGCTTTCTTGTTTGTTTTTGTCTTTTTTCTTTCGATGAAATTGCATTTCTAGTATCCTAAGAAATGAATTTGCTTCGGGCGCCGTTCTATCCTTCGCGAAAAGAAATCTCAGCTAGCTTCCAATTTTAAACTGACGCGTACACCGACCATATATGGAGAGCATGGTATAATAGCTCATATACCATAACGGCTAAGCCGATCAAAATGCTAGAATTGCATTATCCAATGATTCAGTTTTTAATAATGATTGTTAAACAATTTTTCATATGCGTTGATTGGTATAGCTTGGAATTTTTACAAGTAAGAAAAAGAAGCGAATGTAAAATGAAAGATTTTGTAGGTGATTTGAATGGGGAATTTCGAAATAGAATGGAATAGATGCTAAAGGGTGAGGGAGATCACATGTTTCAACACAAGTCGAACTATTGCCTATTACAACCTGCCCTCGAATATCCAGATCTCACAACGTTCCTGTTGTACAAATGCTGTTCATGATAATAGAGTCAATGTCTTATCTTCGAAGCGACAACTGCTAGGGGTGCTAAGTGGTATATATCAAGTGGCGTCTCGTGCAACTCGCCTAGCTAAAACGCAACAAACGTAAGAGAAATGTTGTCTGAAACACTGGCTAACGTAAACGACCTCATTGAAAGAAAAAGATGTACTGAGCTCCTTTAAAAATTCAATTTTTCTATATCTTTGTCTCGGTGCGCACAGTTAGCTATAAGACGGTAGATACGGTTCAAAGCTAGCTTCAATTAAATGTTAACATAAACACTTGCTTTTTCAGAAAGTTCTCCCATTTCCCGGGTGTCCAGTCTACTTCGTTCCGCATACTCAAAACCTGTTTAGTCAGCAACCTGTCGCCGCTCTTTTCATTGTAGCAACCGACTTTCTTGTACGTGACGCTGCAGTCGGCTGGTTCATCTGATACATCTGTAAATACAGTTAAAAGTGAGCAATTAAAACAAATGATCGTAAATTTCGAGTGAATGAAGCAAAGAAAGTGTGATAAATATCATAGCGAGATGCGAGTAAAAATTCTCTCTTTGGGAAACTGAGTATAAAAGGAGGAATGGAAAAGCTTAGAGCCTAGAGTTTGTTGCTTGGGGTTTACTGACATTTTCGCTTCATATTGCCGTGTGCTGTATCTACTAATTAATGGCTTTGTCTGACGTCTTGTAGTAAAGTGATACAGGATCTAGCAGTCCGGTATGAAGAAATAAAGCAACAAATAAGTAGCGTTTTCAAGAAAGATTACAAGGCGCTAACTTTCGACTTGCCTGCTTTGCAGACTCTCTAAACCTTCTGTACAGAAGGACTATAAAAATGGTTAAGACGAGTGCGTGGGCCGTCTGAAACGCAGGCTAACTTTGGACGTGACAAATATCAGTTATTAGTATACTGTATATAAACTCAGTGATCTTGGTAATTTAAGAAATCTGATTGGTTAGCTATCTCGGACTATGACGTTATATTCACCTCGCTAGGCGGTAAATATAAAGCAGAACAAAATCGCTGTCGTGAACTGGGTGTTTTGCCGAAGTTTCATAGTAAAGCCTTTTTTGAAAATACACGAATATCCAAGTGCTGATGACTTTGAAGGCAAGAAAAGACTTCATGGTGTTTAAACAGCGTGATTTATTGTGAAGTGGTTTACTGTAGCTTACTTTTTGTACGCTCGAAGCTATGTTTAACACTACAGAGGAAAACGAAGTCGCTTTGTCTCTGTTTTGTGATTTCGGGATTTTGTCGCAAGACCAATTTTGCCTATAAATAGAAGTGAATTTATGGAGAAAAGAGGAAGGCAAATATTTTCGAAAATTGTACGTGCCAGTAAAGACCTTTGAAGATAAACAACGCTCACCTTGATCGTAGGCGCTGTTGACAGCATTTGCAAGAAGCGACAAAGAAAACTTTCTCATTCACGGTGAGTTGACAGAAACAAATAAAGCTCTACTTTTCTTCTCAGAATTGGGTAGTAATTTAAATTTTCAGCGTTTTCTTTTGAACCGTTGATGTTAAAGCTTACAAAACTCGATACAAAGAGAGTTATTAAACTATCATTTGCCATGTTTGAAGATACTGTTAAGATCTAACTTTTGCGCATCCACTGTTTACGGCTTCGTGTTCACGCATAAATTCACCTGTCAATTAAACTAATCGTTTTTTAATGTTTTCCTTTCTGATTCTGTTGAGATCACTTCGTGTGAATATACTAAAACAATTATTCCCCTCAGGCTCAGTTAATTTTGTTGAATAATTATTCAACAATATTAACTTCGCCTTCAGCGAATAATTGTTAAACATACTGACCGACTTTATGTGTTGCTCAGAGTCTGGAAAGAATTTCGGCACTTTCTAATTAAAGGCACTGCAAATATAATATTGCACATTATAAAGTTGATGATTTCTGTGTTGAGAACTCATGAAGTTGACTTTTTATTAGTCTTAAGTTAATGACCGGTAACCAAAAATGACTTTTCATGAAAATTTTGGAGCTGTTGCGAGCAATTTTGTGCAACCAGTGAGCAACATGAGTAACTCAATAGATAGACTTCTTCGCATCAACATTATTACCGATTATACTCAGAGTCACTCTGAGGAGTCTGAGACCCTTTTTAGACGAACACTAGCAACCGACCATTTCCGAACCGAACTCGGGCCAAGGGCCTTTCGTTTAAGCCAACTCGGACCCAAGCTCACTCGGTGGAGCCAACCGGGACTCAAACCCACTGTGGACAGAAGTAACCAAGCACTAAAAATCACCGCTGACGGCAGGCTCATGTTCTGCTGACCGCTGACCAGAGAACTGCAGGCGTGGAAAATGGTCAGGAATGAACGGACACCACTACTTTTATTACGATTAACTTGATTCGTTTTTGTTTAGCGATGCCTCGATAGTGATTGACTGGCCAAGGAATGAAACAGGGTGCTATTTAAGCTGGAGCACCGTATTCGCGTCATTTATTGAGACGCAGCTTTTATGTCGTTCAAATGCTGTATCTAGATCATCTCGGAAAAAAAAGCTTACAACTGCTTTTATAACGCCCTCTTTAGTAGCCATCGTGTATGCTGGTGCGTTCGCAGAGGAGCGAAAATTTGAGATAATTATGCGAAGAAGAAATCGCGATAGCCGAACTCGCTGCTAAAAACATACCAAGAATAGTGAAAAATACCACTCGATGGATGACAACTGATATCTGGTGGGCTAAACAACTCTTTACATGCTAAAACTGCCGAAAAGCAGACTAACGTCCATGATCACGAGAACTTTACATACATGTAAATTGAAGTTAAGTTGGAAATCTTTTAAATGAATAATACAACAGGTATGGGATTGGGCTTTCGTATGGTATGAAGAAGTTTAAAGGCAAATGTCGGAAGGTGTTATCCCTCGCTAAAGATGGGGTTTGCAGTAGTCTGTGGACTTCTCTGTTTTTGGTTCATAATAAGTTCGCAATTTAAAGTCTCCAGAGGCAAAAAATTGACTTTTAACTGGGTCAACGGTACGATGGCTACTTATGCTTATGGAGAGTTAGCTAGAGTGAAGTATTTAGGTCAATCATAAAGGGACGAATATATTTTCAAAGAATAATAATGTAAATATATTAAAGCTAAATCCCACCTTGTAAAAATCTGCGATACAGCTTCTCCACATCACCATTCCTGAAGTCTAAGAGAATTTGTGTCAGTTAGTCTAAAGAAAAAGGTGAGCACCTTCGCAAGTAATTAAGTCAATAAACAAGAAACTAAGTGAGAAAAAAATTGAATCGCCAGATGGTTGACTCAAAGGGGAAATGTGGTACGTAAGTTACTGGAATGTATAACGTTCTGAGAGAATATTGATAACGTATTTATTTGTCTATTTTATTTTATTTAGTCAATCCTGCTGAAAAGGCAAATCCTGTATAAATATAGCATATTTATACAGGATTTGCCTTTTCAGCAGGGTTGACTTCAAAGGGGGTCCTGATAAACTAAAATTGAAAATAAAATACATGAGGATATAACGAAATATGAAAAGGCAAAATAACAGTCCTCAGCATCTCTTTGAACTGAGGTATTAAGATTTGCGTTGCTTTGCTGAGTCCTGAGTTCGTTGTAGGTCCTAATGCTCCCTGGTATGTAATGGATGTCTTTCTAAAAATTCAGTTCTCAAAGCGCAAATACAGCATTAAATTTACTGCTTCTCGTTTTATAATTATGGTTGACTCGCACTATGCAATAGATGATATTACTGCGAGCTACAAGTCCTTTTAAACACATGAGTGAAGATGCAAAGATATCGTTGCCGCCTACTAAGTAGCTTAGTCCAGCTTAAGTATACAATACATAAGCACTAAAAGGGAAAGCCAACATTCTAAATACCGTAAAGGTTGATTGAAAAATTTAAGTTGGAATCGGGAAGTGATGATGGTAAAAATTTGAAACAAAATTTTAAGTTTGTTAAAAACTCTCTCGGTTTTTGGAATGATTTTGTATGTTGTTCTGGTTTGATTTTGAAGTTGATAATGAATACAAGGCGCACTGGTAGCTCAGGTTTGCGAGAAATGTTTTTCACCTGAAATTCACGCTAAGCTACAATAAGCTACAACTCTTAATTTGGATCATTCAGCCAAATTTACGACTTAGGCACGTTTATAAAGGTGCACTTGTGACATATAGTCCTGTTGACCGCCTACAACTGTTTACTATTAATTTGTCTTTTGTCCCAGTTCTAAAATTGAACATGATTGACTTAGACCTTCCAACTCAACAAACGTTTCACAATTGGACGAGAACTTATCACGTGCCAGTATGAAGATAATCTAAATCCCTAAGGTATTATTTTCCTACAACGACCCGAACGTCATCCATCGTACATTCAAACAGCGGGAAAACTAATTGAACCGCTCATTTTGTTTTCGCAGCTCATCAACAAAAATCTAATTTAATTATTTTTGTTTCATTGTCGAGTTGGGAATTTTAAAAAAAAGGAAAGCACTTACTTGACCCATCTCCGTGAAACAATGAACTTTTGTTTCCTCTACTCGGAACAAAGGGAACCAAACTTACTTTTTAGTGGGGGGCGGGGGTGCATTCATTAATAAGCGCTTTTTTGCTCTATACACTGGGCCCCATTACTGTGTGATCGTCCTTTATCCTCATTCTTATCTAACTAGTTGCCGCTTTTGAATACAGTCAAACCTCTTTAATACGGATACCAGAGGGACAGAACCAAGTGTCCCCTTTACAGAGGTGTCCGTATTATACAGGTAGGGAATGTATGATTTTTGACATTTCTGGGACCAAACAAACTATCCGTATTATAGAGGTGTCCGTAAGGAGAGGTTAGACTGTAATATATAAGCGTATTCGTTTGTACCATAAGTTATCAGTTGACCTTAGTTGGCCTTGATTGAGTAACCATCAACTTCCATTAAAAAAAAAAAATTGAATATACTGTGACTGAACCCAGTAATCACATCATACATCTAACCAGTCCAACCTGTATGTCTTCCCGGCTTGGTACCAGCGCAACCTACATTCCCAAAAAGTTAAAGATCATCTTTTTACCTTTTGAAGACGCTGACTGGGCGATTGCCAACGCCGCAAGAAAAAAAATGCATTGAACTGAATGAAGCATATTTCTTTGCTCTCTTTCTTTAATGTTTTGATTTCCTGAAAAAGTAAAGCGAAATCCGTCATCAGTTGTCATCGATCACCTGGGCGTTATAACTCGTGAAAAAATAGTGTCCCTTCAGTTTAAATCGATCGCAAACATAAAAAGGTTGTCAGAATCAAAATTCACTAACAGTAATTTGCGTTGAATGATAAAAAAATGTTATCTGAGGAGCTAAGGAGCTACTCAGAGAATCAATTTGAAAATTGCCACAAATAATGGACATCGATAAAATCTTGCTATGATAATCTTCATAGGATCTTGCTACACTTTTTTATAGAGACTTAATCGCCAATTTTAACCTCTCTTTCTTGCGAAAAAACGAATTCAAGTTCCTGCAAGAGAGGGACCTAATTATGTCCTCAGGCTCTTTCTTAGATCGGCAAAATAGAAAATCATTCACACGAATGTATTCGATCAACAACCGCCACTTTAAAAATTACAAGCTATTCTCTATCTTTAGACATACCCATGTGTATACATTGCTTATCTTTAGAGCAGATTTTATACTAAACAAGCGATCCTAGGATGTAATTGCTAAATTTGTGTCCAAGTAGTTCCAATGCACGTTTGAGGGACGGGGAAGGGTATTTTTCAATAATGTTTGATGTAAATCTCTGTAAAATAATTAAAAAGAAAACCGAAAAGAGCGAATAAATCCGCAAAATATTATGGACAACGTTTAACCGGATGAATCTTGATGGTAATTTTATTGTACTTACCTTTGGTGGACCAGTAAAAAGGACAGCCTCTTGACTACAGAATTGAACAGAAAATTAAGTTCGGTGGAATAAAAAAAATGAAGCAGTAAAGGTTGCTTCCCAAAGAACTCTGTTGCCAGACAATGCTAAAGCGTGGCTTTTATTTCTGATACAATTCTATTTGCTTTGAATAGGCTTATTGAAACACTTGAATAAATAAAACTCTTTCTTGCCATTTCCTTTCGATTAAATGAAAATAATGTCCAATTAAAAAGTTATGTTCAAATTGGATTTCGGTAGAAATTTGTGTATAATCCATTTCAAATTCCACAGAGGTTGAATGGGTTTTGACTCTCGACAGGCAAAACCATCAAGTATATATCTTCGTTACTTTTTAGCGATCCAATCTTGAATTGATATATGTCAGTAGTACCCAAAACTAGTTAGTCTATCGATAAAGATTATCTATTTGAAGAGACTCATTATGTGTGCTTATACGCAATAAAAACAATAAATATTTCCCTCAAGTAATTTGCACAGTGGCCTTAACATGCAATAATTGGCAAAAACCAAATCCATCTATTTACCCAATATTCTTGCTCATCTTATATAGGTTTATGATGTCGATATATTAAAGAAACCGGAGGAAATCCAAATACTTTGGTTATAATGGTTATCATTCTCGAGAATCGTAAACCCCTTCTAACAGCACCTTTACGTGAAGCTTCTTTAGCCCTTCGATACCCTGTGAGCAGAGGTTTCTCTCTTGAGTGGCTGTTGCGTGGTTGGTTTATTTACGCTTTGGGGTGTATAAAACAAACCAACTAAGCGACTGATGACAAGCCACGCGAACGACTTCTAAAAGCAATGCAAAAGAGAAACCTCTTAGTTTTCAATCAGATAGGAAGTTTCAATTGGATAGAAACTTCTTTCATCCAGTCGAATCCGTTCATAGGACTAACGATCATTTGCCCTAACGTTCATTTCCTTTTTTATTTACTTATTTTCCTTTTTTCTTTTCTTGGAAGTGAACATACCAGTTGCCATAAGGGACAGGGAACAGGAACGCATTTATTTAAAGAGATGAGTCGAACCTCTGCACAACGGCCACCCTGGGTACAGAAGAAATTGGCTGTTGTGGGGAGGTAGGGGTGTGATATGAATTTTTCTTAGGTAGTACATTTTTATTGTGCCCAGTAAATGCTTACTGTCCAATTTTGTATATATAATAATTATAAAGAGATGAAATACGCACAAAACTTGAATAATATTTTGAATTAAAATATAATGTTACAGTGACAAAACTAGCAAGGTTTGCAACATTCGCTATAAGTATTTAGGACAATTTAGCTTACTGCAGATATTGCAATCAAAATAACGCGCTTTACGAATCAAATATCGTGACTATTCTTGACTTTTTCATCAGTCGCGGAAAAAAACTGACCGTTGTTGAAGAGGTTATTTTGGCAGCTGGGGATGCGCTGTAGTGGCCATTGCCGTTGTAGAGAGGTTTAAACAAGAGTCAACGTATGGACTGCTTGCTGGGACAAAAAAAATGGCCGTTGTAGAGAGGTGGTTGTTGTGGTGAGGTGGCCTTTAGTGAAGGTTCGACTGTAGTGTTAAGAGGAACAAATTCTGCATAGTTTAAAAATATCGCTTGGCCTAATGATTGTACAAAGGGTATTTTAAACAGTTGTGACAGGAAAAACCACTAAATCAAAATATAGTGAAAGATTCTGTCCTTGAGGTATATATGTAGACAGGGCCCGCTTTCTATGTCAAAACGACCAGAGAAAACATACGACGTAAACATACTACTACGAATCTTTCTTTCGCTTTGTAAACTTTGTGTGACGTCTCTAAGATTTCACCTCCGAGGAATTCACCAACATTTTACATTTTAAGGCAACTGAAATAATCACGAGAAACTGTGACTAAAAGCGGGAAAATTTTAACAATGACCTTTTTGTGGTCTTCGCCTTTGACGTTGCAATAAAGCTTCCTAATATGGGTGCATCCTAGCAAAAGGTTCTTTCTCCTAGATTTGATAATTCAATACTTCTTCTTAAAACTAGATCTCGGAGGTTCCCTGATATATCTTCAAATAAGTCAAGAAGAGTAATAAAAGGGCATGAAGTAAAATTCAACTTAGTATCCGCCCCTCTTACCGATTCACCTCTCCTGACCAGTTGCATTTTACTGTTGAATACGGTCAAGAGAACTCTTCGGTTGATGCCATTTTCTGGATTGGCCCAAGCATTTTTTTTTTCTTAAACTAAGACACATGTGCGAAGTTATGACTCAAATATAACTCACTTTCATATTAATTAAAAGTTTTGGGTTTGAGCTAATTTATTAGCCTCACTCTACATGAAGTAGGAGTTTTTAAAACTCGTATTTCATGATTGGACTATTTCTATCTGTTTCTTATTTATAGATTATTGAACTCTTCGTCCCTTTGATCACCTTTATATCTATCAAACTCTCTCGTTTCTTTGCCTACCCGGTACCTAAACTGCTTATAATAAGAAGAGCAATAAAACCGTCAGCTATATGAATATAGTGGAGTAGAGATTAATAAACATTACTAATTAAAATTACGGCTGTGCTATAAATTTTCACCAGTTTGCAAATGACAAGAACACTTTGTTATTATTTGCTTTCTTTTCAGTTAGTTAACTTGCATGAGCTAGGCCGCAATAATAAGGGTAGGATTACAGCAGCGGTGTAGAAACAAGGAATAAGCGCGATCATCTCTAATAACTGCTTGTCGAATTGGTTACATTTTAAGAGAACCAAAAGAAAATTAAGTTACCCCAAAGCAAGACATGTTTTTTTTTTGTTTTTGTTTTGTTTTTGTTTTTTTGCCGATTGTAAAACTTTCTTTTTTTTGTTTGTTTAAGTGTGATTCACTTTCCATTTTTCTTCGGGCTTAAACGGGAAACTTTTTGGGGATATTAAAGCAAGAAACGTCATTGACATGAAAACGAGCGGTATGCCATATTTCGTTGCAAATTACATAACAGAATTATAAAATGCAAACAGCTGAATCAGACAACCGAAGAGCTGTCAATGGCTGCCACTGCTAGCCTTAGCCACAAGTTGCTCGGCAACATTTTGGCACCTTTGGGTACTTGGAGCAACTTTTTGGCAACTTTTGCTATCTGGAGCAACTTTTAATTTGGGGGGCAACTTGATTAAATTTCAACCAACATAAGGCAATTAAACAGTCCTGTGCTACTGCTCAAGCCTTGTTATATATCCTTACAAGAAAATTTCAGTTAATTAATGAAACAACGTGCGAATTGAAATTTGTGCCGAAGAAAGGACTTTGAAGGCTCTGAAAAATTTAGACTCACTAAGCTGGCGATTATAACATTCTAAACCTGGCAGTGATTCCGACTAGAAAACCGCGTTTGAGGTCACTTTAATTTTGGCTTACAGCACTGATCTAATAAGAGTTGGAACTGACTTACAGAAAGCTTGCAGAAAATCTCAGTCAGCCTGAAAACACTGCAAAAAAGAGAAAAAGACTGATCTTGATCTCGGAAAGGATTTTCGACTCACAGCGTTCTTTTTCATGCGATGTCGATTTTAACTGATTTGGTATTCGCTCAAACAGTGCGGGTAAATACAGTATACAGTATTTCTATAATATCGGGAGAAATACTAATTGGAAAGACGTTGTTATCTATAAGAACACTTAAATTGTTCACTTTCCTCGGTTAATTTTCTCTGTGTGAAATTCAACGGAGCGATTTAAGTAAACCTATGAAACAAGCTGTGGATTAATACACTGTTTTACGCCTAGTTTCATTGTTTTCTTAATTGTAACTATTTGGTGACAATTGTCAAGTACTATTTCACGGCAACCACGTGTTAATTGTACTACACTAAAAATGGCTGTCATTCCTGTCATTTTTATTTTACTTAACGAGCCACTTTTGAGCAACTTTTTGTAAACTTCGGGCAACTTTTTAAGAATTTTGGGGCAACTTTTTCGAGGGCTTGGAGCAACTTGTGGCTAGGGCTAGCCACTGCCCGGGTGATATGGCTGTGCGCATGCGTGAGGTACTGGCCAGGCCATGGGTTGGTGTATATCTGTCCCTTGCTTTAAGTTTGTCTTAAACAGCTGAATATCGAATTTTCTGGTCATTTCAGCGTCCCTTTAGTTTTACATAGAAAGGAATTACGTCTTGCGTGATATAAAATAACAGCTCACGATGATCACTTTAACAATCTTTGGAAAAGAATTTCGCTAGCTTGAGAAGGACTTTGAAGGCTCTGAAAAAGTTAGACTCACTAAGCTGGCGATTATAACATTTTAAACCTGGCAGTGATTCCGACTAGAAAACCGCGTTTGAGGCCACTTTGATTTTGGCTTACAGCACTGATCTAATCTCTATTTGCCGCAACATAGAACGCCCAGTCAACAACATTGTTTTATCTACTAATGATTCTACTAATATGAACCGAAGGTTATGGAGTGTGGATGACTACTCCAACGGTGTGGTGTTCTTTGTGTAAGCTGAGTTTCACGTGATAGATAGTCAGAACACGCGTGATCAGATTGCGGGCATTCCATTCTTTCTTAGTGGAAGTCCAAAGGAAGCTGGCTAAATACATGCCGTTCATGGTGGTAGCAACTTAGGGATTAGGCTATCGGGTTCCTCTTGTCGCTTGCAAAAATATACAACTTGCATTGGACTATTGTCCTCTTTCATGCATGATTATAAGTTTCCCGTGTTTTCTCGAATGACCTTGTTCCTTGTTTTTTAGAAGAAATATTCGCCATTTTTCATGAAGTGAACATTTTTATTGTGAGAATAAAAACACAGTTACACTTACACTTTTAAAAAGAAAATCTAGCAAAAAATCTTTGTTCAAACATTATGACAGCTCCTAGAACGTCAAGAGCAAACAAATGGGAACAAATAAAATGATGTTATTCTAATGTTCCTTGGTTTCAACGCCATACGTTTCGTCGTAGCTTTGTCCATAACCAATCTCGCCATTAGCACTTCCAGCTGTTAAATGAACATAAACGATAAAATCAAGCCATTAATAATCTATAGAAGAATATTGCTTTATGGGTAATCGAACTGCGGAGTAGCCTAAGTAAAGAAGTGTCGCATTTAATTTAATATTCCTTACTGGTACTTAATTTCGCAATTTTGGCCAGACAGTATTTCGTAGGGTTATATTTTCTCGATTTTAATGGGCAAATAGGAAAAACGAAATTAAATTTCATTTTAGTTTTCGAATAGTCTGAACTTTTGAAAATTTCTAGATAAACTGGAACAAGCAAAACGCATATTTAAAGGTTCTCTACATTTATAATTTCTAATCCCTATGTGAAATCTTTTCAAATTAACGTTATTTCACAACAGAAAATACAAAATGCAACTTACAAGTAAAACAGATGCTGTATACGTTGTTGTTATTACAAGTTGAATTTTTTTTTTTTTTTTTTTTTGCCGTGGTGTGAATTTTTTATATGGGTATTACATTTCGCGTGTTCAAATGTCGCGAGGATTTTCTCGGGTCTTAAATTTGGCGATTTTTTTACAATCGAGAAAAACGCGAAATTAATACAATTAGGTATTCAGACTTTAAATCAACACAATCCACTGTACACTTAGGATGAAGCTGATCCTTGTTAATTTCGATAAAATGTTTTTAAGCCTGTTATTTTTCCGAGCAACTTTAACGGTTACACTAAGAAAAACGTCACCGATAAAGAAATGAAAAAAATTCAGTTCTGATAAAATTATTTGGTTATTTTTGCTTTACGCAGGCCGGTTGCCAGCATAGAGGCGCCCAAGGCTACCCAAGGCATACAGTTGTCTTTAAAACTCTAAGTTTAAGAACAAGACAAAGGTTTTCTAACTCCAAAGAGCTTTTTTTAGTATTAGATCAAAAGAAGTAAAGTAATGAGTTTCTATGTGAACATATTGCCGGTAGACTAAGCTTGCATCCCAACGTACATATATGTTATATTTTTAGCAAAGTTTTATGTTGTTTTATTTTAATTTATTTTAATTTTTTTCATTTTCATTATTAATTTATTTTAAATATTGTAAAGAACATTTTGATATTTATCCGTATTATCGTTGCCAGAAAAATTTTTAACTTTTAATCTTAGTTTGTATTTTTGCTATTGTAAAGCGCCATGAGCTTTTAGGACATTTTGCGCTATACTCATTATTATTATTATTACTATTATTATTATTATTATTATTATTATTATTATTATTATTACTATTATTATTATTATCATTATTATTATTATTCGTCCCAGACGGGAACGTCAGGAAACAACATCAAGACGAGGTTGGAAACAACATGCCACAAAATGTCTTTAGAACGCATGTCTCGTAGAGCTATTGCTTTGTTTCATTAAGCCTTATGTTCCGTACTGCATGTTTTCGCTAGCATCGTCTTTTTAGTCATCGAAGTTCTACAATGCCTCAAAGATGATATTACTGAGATATATTTTCATACTCTTCACTCGATGTCGCTGGCACTTTTATTTAGATTAAATATATCATGCGCGCGGTATTCTTAAGCCCAAAGAAATACGTATGAATGCGGAGGTCAACCACGCTGGCTGTGGAACATGCTGTCAAGTATTGTATAGGTACCTTCTTGTATTTCGTACACGTAGTTAACATTGTTATTCTTGCCAACACACTCTCCCCAGGCGTTGTCGTCACATTTCTTGTAATGTTGGTTACAGCAGTTGCTGGAGCTACCATGGGTGTTGTAACTGGAAGCCGCGTGCCGCCCGCTAAAGCAGCGGCCGTAGTCTTGGAGACCAAAGTGAGTAAAACTCTTTTCTTGACTTTTTTTAGCACATCGACACGCCAGACTGCAAAACATTGAAATCAAAATTAAAAACCTCAGAATATACCGGCCATTCTGAAAAAATCGAAATTTTTTGAAAAGCCGGATTGAGTGTTGTTGTTATAACTGTATTGAAGAAATGATCACACATAGCAATTCTTCAAAGAGGAATTAAGTGCGTTCTTATAATTTTTATTAAATAGAAAGTGTGATAACTCTAAGAATAATATAATTATACCTTGGATATATGGTCAATAAGTTTTTTCAACTCTACTTATGCTATTAAAATAATGCATGAACCAATGAGATTTTTGCTGTGTGTTTGCGTGTGTGTTTAGTTGGAAAGGTGTTGGTGACTATCAGTTGTCGGAAGGCTTTGCATTGATAGATTGTGCTAGCATACTTTTTGGCGTAACTTGTCATTTAAAAAGAATAATTTTCATGTATTTCCTGAAAAAAGCACTGCTCAAGCATAATTTGCCCTTTTGACTAGTTTTGCAGCACAAAATTGTCACTTATTGATCATGCAACCATTTTTTTTAGCCCTAGATAAGTGTTACGGGCAAATTTAAGTGACGTTAACAATTGTCACACGATTGTCTGCATATTGTCACATTCATGGGACCTGAGTCCCACAGGAAGTGACCCAGGACTCTTTTCACAGAACTCAACGAATGCGCCTAACTGGCATGTTCGGTCAGACCCACGATAACGTGTATACAGTTTTCAGCAAATGAATTATGCACTCTTTAAGTTTCTAGATGAAAATACCGTAAACATGTTTGCCGTCCTGACTTGTTTCTTTTGCATAGTAATCGAGGTATATTTACCAAATTTAATGTAAAAAGAAGAAGCATATAATTTCTGCATATATTGCTAAATAAGCATAATTTACATAAACTAACATAATTATTGGTATAATTTTAGAAATTTACAAACCCTGCAAGTAGCACATTATGCTTTTTTTGCAAGCACCATCCATCAAAGCCTAGTTGTCTTTGAACGCCTTTTATAACCTTGACCATTGGTTGTGATCAATACCCTTTCAGCTAACTTCTATTTTCCTTACCTTTTAAGGTAATTACTGTAATCAGCCCAATCAACATTCTGTCCACTATAGTTAGGCTGATTTGCAAATCTATCTTGAAACAGTTCCTGTGGAAGCGCCACATTATTCTTCTTCTCTTTGTAACATCCAACCTTGACATAGTTGACGTCACAAATACCAGAAAAAGCGCGAGGATTCATGAGGTTTTCTATAGAGAGAGGCGACAAAAAGAATAATTAACTTTTAATTCACGTTCGTAATTTTTTCTCCATTCAAGTAGGCAATTGTCAAGTGAGCGGCCTTATGACTGTGGCTGTCAAGGTTTGTTTAGTACCTGCTGTATAATGATTTTTCGTCGTGTTATTTGCACACGAGGAGAACGTAAAACAAAATAAGTCAAAGCACTGGAGGCAAGTTTCAGTGTTGCAAAATGAGACTGTCTCTGGCTCTGTTGGAAATAAATCCGAATCGAAATTCAAGCGGTATTTTTAGGATGGTATAGAGAATCTCGGTAATTAAAGAAGCAGCTCTTCGCTTCCTCTGTAAAATCGCACAAATCTTCAGCAAAGCTCTTTTATTGTTACAGTAACAAATTATGAGAAATAAGTGAGCAGTTCGATGTTTTCGAGGTCTAATGATTAAGTTACGTTTTGACCATGTAGTAGTTTAAATCCTACTCACGCTATAACATGTATGCGAAATTTTGCCGAATATAAACAGGATTGGCATCCCCGATTGCTTCAAGCATACTTACGGATTTTTGTGTGAACACTTATCACAGTAAGTAAGCAACATTCATCATAGTACCCTCAACTGTACTTGTGCTCCCGCAATACTTTTTTTATTGAATAAGTTATGTTTTGATTAGGAAGCTTATTCTATTATTTTGTACATAGTCATTTTATTATATCGCATATTTTTATATATGTATATAACTATATAATTTCTTTCCTTGTTTCTAACAATTTCCAGAGTAAATTTCTAGGCTTTTTATAACTTTATCCCTTCCCCACGGCTCGCCATTTTACACACACTCAAGTAGTTATGCTATGATTAGGAAAGCTACTTCTAGTATTTTGTACACATTTTATAATATCGCATATTGTTTTACATAATATTATATAGTTTCTTTCCTAGTTTCTGGCAACATCTAAAGTAAATTTCTAGGCGTTTTATCACTTTATCCCCTCCCCAAACATCTCCATTTTACACAAACTCAATTAGTTACCGTCTTCCGTAAGATCTTTTAAGGACATTTCCATCGCACTTGACTGATCCTCATTTTTTCCTAATGATTAGAAAGAGACATCAGCTAGCTAGGTTAACTGCCAAACACTTAAAAAAACGAAAGAAGACTATTGCTTCACAGCACAGACATTATCAGATTAAAATTAAAATAACAACAAAAAATAACGAGAAACTGTGATTATCTTCTTTCATTTAATTCTTCACCCTGCAATTCCGACCTGTTTGATTTTCATTTATTCAATTTTCATCGTCATCATCCCTCCATCGGCTCATAACGAACCAACTCAGAGCCCGCGTAGCTAGCGGGGGGACCCCCCTGGACCTGTTGAGCTAGACACATCAAGTCTTTCGATATGGATTTGTTTTCTTTAGACTCAGTTATTTTGATTATAGTGACTTGCAATAGTTTGCCATTTTCATATTCGGGGTCGACTTTCGGAGACATATCTCATGACAAGTGCTGAAAATAGCATTTCGGAGCCTCCAAATTTGAAAATTGTCTAGGGGAGGATACCCCCAGGACCCCTCTACAAGGCTCGTGCATTGGACATAATGCCCCCGCCCCGTTACAAAAAACCTAGTTACGGTCCTTCGAGTCCGTCAATCAATGCTCCCAGTTGGCTTGTTAGCTCAGACTGTAGAGCGCTGGAACCGTGTTATAGAAGCTAAGGGGTCGAATCCCGGCAAGCCTGAATTCTTCAAGCTTTCTTTTCGCCTCTGCAAAAGTTGCGTCTATAACTGCGATGATCTCGTTCTTGTCTGTAATAACATGAAATAAAACAACTTGCAACTTACGACAATTGTTTCTTTTATTCCGTTAATGATCCAATCTCATTTACAGGATGTAAGAAACCAGGAAATAAGTTAAATTATCATTAACTATCGAAATATAAAAAGAGATGGGAACAACTAGTGGTTCTTGTAACAAACTTCACCCATAAGACCACATGAACAAAGCAAAATGGTCAAGGTACAGATAATAGTTATTAAAGCAATACTTTATATGCATTGAGGATCAGTGGCACACCTTGTTTTGATAGAGTTCGTCTATTTGAGTTGGCTATGATGGCGAACAGCAGTAAACGGGTGACTGCGACCTTCATGGCTATGACAAATTAAAAAAATCAAAGTTTGGAGAGATAAATCATTTAAATCTTAACTGTCTTTTGATATTTAATTGACCTTTACCTGTGACCTTCCGTACGTAAGGTAGGGTTTATGTCCAAATTGCTTTGAGCAACATCCTTCGTAGTGTTAAACGATGATATACCTTCCAATTTACGGAGACCTTTTTTTGCTCTGAACCGCGCAGGTTTAGCTCAGTCGGTAGAGCGCTTGATGAAGAGCGGAAGGGTCGCGGGTTCGATTCCCGGGGCCGGACCAATACTCAAAGTCTTAGAATAACTGAGCAATTAAGGTGCTCCCTTTGCACTGCAACAGGCTAGACCTTTGCGTGGCTCGGATGACAACGTAAAATGGCGGTCCCGTCTCCAGTTGGAGACGTAAAAATAGTGTCCCCAATTAGGACTTTCGTGCTACATACCTTGACACTCAAATAAAAGGCTTTTTTTTTAAAATAAAAATTGTACCGTTGCCCTCAGATTGAGCGTAGGAAAACTTATTCAAGTAATCACCACAACTGTCCGTTGTTTTCTTTTCATGTAACAGTTTTAAAGCCATGATTATACGCCTAGTTGTGGAATTTTTCTACTCTTTTTTTGTTTAATTACCGTCATTATTAAAAATTCCGGGGGGGGGGTGTTAAAAATAAACACCTCATGTAGATGGCTTTACTTTGATGCGTGGGTTCATCAGGGTAAGAGGTTTCTGCAGTGTTTACAGTATTTTAATGAACGGCTTCTTTTTGCAGGCGCCGAAAAGGTCTCTTTTATTGACATGCATTATTAACGGCGTGTTGCTGAAATGTCAAGCCACTTCAGCCTATGTTTGTTTTTGGG
Organism: Porites lutea; assembly: GCF_958299795.1. NCBI lineage: Eukaryota > Metazoa > Cnidaria > Anthozoa > Scleractinia > Poritidae > Porites > Porites lutea. The sequence continues at coordinate 57,114,799 of NC_133201.1, read as the reverse complement.
TGGAATTTAAATTTTAAATGGCTTCAAAAATACCTACCAAAACTGCAAGGAAGAAAGAGTTTGATGTGGCGTTGTCTATAAAATGGAAAGATTTAAGTAATAACACGACCTTATAAATTGCTTCTTCTCAGTACTCACAGTGTTCTGTACTTTCAGCAAATCATCAAAAAAAGAACAACTATAACTATATTTTGAAGCTTAAGAGTGAGCTAAAGTCAGACTAGGACAATTGTTCAAACGAAGTGTTCTCTTGAAAAAGAAACAGAGACAGTGGAGAAATGCTGGTTTAAAGTGCGAGTCATTGAAGGATCGGTTCTTTACCAGATAGTTCTCCAGTTCTTAAATAAGAGTGTCCATAACAACCGAAGGTGTGAAGAGGTACTTACTAGCCTCCGTGTATATTTGGGCAGTATAGGTTTCTTACTATATTAAAAATGATTGTTATCGGCTAAAAAAGAGAACTAAATCAGCCGAGGGTGTAAATCTTGAGCTCCAACAGGATAAATGAAAAACACTGGTAAATGAAGAACACTCACCTTAAATTAGACAAGAGGACAACAGGCCGAGGTGATTTAAGAATTTAAGGAACTCCGTTGCTAATAGAAAAGTGTGAAATGACCTTTTGAAGCTTGTTTTCAAATACAACCATAAAACAGCCTTAACTTCTATCTTCCAAAGTTTTTTTTTCGTGTCTTGGCTTTCTGGAACTTTTCAATCAAGGAATACAATTGTTATCGAGTAAATTGAAGACTTATGGCTGATTATGATAGTGTGATTAATTATTAACAAAACTCTGACGTAATTGACGTCACAAATACCAGAAAAGGCACGGAAGTTCATTGGGTTTAAAAAGAATTACTTTAAATTTACATTCATTTTTTTCAGTCAAGTAAATAACTATCAAGTTAGCGGCATAATGTGGCTGTCAAGGTTTGTTTAGTACCTGCTGTATAATGATTTTCCCTCTCGTTATTTGCAAACGAAGAGCACAATTTATTAACATGTATTAAGTGAACTTTGCCATTTGTAAACAAGCTGAAAAAGACATTGTGAACGTTTCGGGATGCAACTGAACCTTTATCCATTCAGCTGAGGACTTAAACGATTAAATAAATACCAACCAACACTTGCTTATCATCTGCAACCAATCTGCATATTAACGAGTATATGTTATCGTATAAAATATTGTATCTTTAGCCGGTTTGTGTAATCTGCAGTGTCGCTGTATTCGTGTGTTTGGAGGTTCGTTCACCAAAAAATATTCTCAAGCATTCAGTTTCATTTCAACAGCCCACGCTCGATATATTAAAATTCAAACATGACTCCGAGGCTTTGGGGGCAAAATTACAAATTTTTCACGACTCAGTTGTCTCTCAATTCCCAGAAGTGACTTAAGCACAACAAAAACTAAACCAAATATAGAAAAATGACCAGAAAGCCTCGGAGTCATGTTAGCATTTTATTGCATAAAAAATATATCTAGCCGAATTTTTGACAACGTCACTGCCAAATGGGCCTTTTGCGTCCAACAGTTTTTTTTTTTTAGCCAAAGTGGCTATTATAAAAACTAAGAGTGCAACCATTGCTTTTTTCTCTTCTCCTCCTTTTCTTCTCCTGGCTCATTCTTTTTCTCCTTTCCTTTTCCTTCGTTAATATGATTTTGGAGCTTCTCGGGTTTAAAAAACCTGCCTTTTGACGCCTTTTCAATGAAATGACAGCAAATTTCGTTAGGTTGGTTTTCAAAAAATCGGCTAGGTATATTTTATTGTATAAGCATAAAATACGATTGTAGCTTGAAACAAAAGAATTTTGGCAGGAAAAATAAATCCCTGAACCGCAGTGCGCAAGCTCACCAGGTGATCGTCTCCAGAGCCAGTGGCTCCCCTTCTTCGCATGTGGTCTTTGGTTACTTGGTTATGAGCAATTAAGAATGATAGCCACGTCGCGTCAGTCCGCGCATTCGGTACATGTTGTGGTCAAGTCATCTGGAGTCAAAGATCACATGAAGCGTCTCTTAGAATTTCGTCCCTTTTCTCTTATCTCTTCCATTAAAATTTAGGAATTGACACAGATTTTCTTTCCTGGGGAGTTTACTACTTAACAGAATTTATATTCACTTTCGACAACTTACTAAATCCGGAACCAGGGCATTCAGCAAAGAATGATTGGTAATGAAAAGAGCCTTGGGAGAGAGGTGCCACTATTACATGCTGAAAATTTTGGCGACAATTGACAAAATGACGGCTTATTAGAAAATTAAAAGCCGAAATGGCCCACACTCCCATCCAATTTGTGATACACTTAAATTTAGCCTCTACATGCGACGAAATCGAAGGGAAAGGGGCGTCTGTACACAGATTAAAGCATTGCCATTTCAATCAAGTCATGAAAACGTTAAAGTCTTGCAATGACAAAGAAACTTGCCAAAAAGTGTGCTCGCCAGCCGGATTACCACGCAAAAAAATTCTTGATATGCATCGATTCTCCCGAAAAACCAACGATTTAGTGAAAAACGGAAGGCCGAAATCGACGTCCACAAGTACCCATACAGAAGCTCAAATTTATTTTCCGGCCTCCTTGAAAAAAAAGACGATATTTAATGGGAATTATATTATAACTCACATAAGACGCCTATCGGCTGTAAATAGTCAGTTTGTCTGGTTTATTTGCATGATAAGTAGGTCAATTACTTCAATACTAACTACAATAAAGCAGCTGATCAAAGCTGTTGTGTAAAGATTTAATACAATGGTACACTGTAAAGTAAGAGGATTTTTCTAGTCCCAAGGTGAAAATTTAGCCAAGACCTTCGTGCAGCCATCTCAGAAAAAAAAAAAAACAGCCCTATCAACTGAATATCTATTCAAGTCCTGTCTTGAACTTTTTTCAGCCCGTGGTCCAAATCCTGAGCCTTACAGTTAAGAGTAGATTCCCTTTTCAGTCAGTCAAGTCGAGGTTTGTTATATAGTATTAGAGGTATACATAGGGATGAACGGGCCGAGAAGGGAACTGGTGAGTAAATGCTCGTCCGGGGAATAATCTCGAAAGACTGGTAGTCTGGTAGAGCAGCCTCCATTGTATCTCATCGTCCTTAATTTAAAAACTAAAAATCCCCACGTAGACAATTCTTTTGGATTTACAGAGTAACATCATCCCATTCAGTGCACTCAAGGAAAGACGTTGAGGGAATATTACCCTACGACATGTCATCTCGTTTGTCCCGACTTGAAGGATTTTACGACCCTCAACGAGAATGACCTTGAGTTTTCAAGGCCAGAAAATTGTAAAATTTCTGTAACACAGTTACTGCTACCTTAAGAAAAGAAAGCTCCAAAAACTATTTGAAAAGACATGTCAAAGTCTGGATAAGAGCCATAAATTATGCAGAAATAAGGACAAAACATTTCTAAAGAGGATAATAAAAATGACCAGGAATTGAAAAAGTTTCCATTTATATACGTCCCCAGAGCCACTCGGATTGACCAAAACAAAGGACGGGCTCTGTGGACGAGAATGAGTGGCCTTTGGAGTATTCACTGTAGTAAAGTACCTCTTAATTTTATTTTGCTAATGTTTGTGTAGTGCACTTTCAAAGAAATGCCGTGATATTGTTTTACTGGCAGATTCCAAATAAAAGAAACACTTGACTGCTAAAAAGGGAACCCGTTTCTCCTACACTACCAGGATGAAAAAAAGTAAACAATATAGATTCTCAGTATGTTACAAAAGCTTTAGAAACGATGCTAAATACAACATATCTAGCTATCTTAAGATTGGTAACATTTTCAGTAGTCCTCGGGGCTGAGTTCACCGTTTCCACTTGCTGGGTCTGATTCTACAAAAGAACAATAAAATTTGAGAAATTTCCAACTGTAAGTGCCGAGTCTTTGAATATGTCTCTTTTTTAGCGCTTTCCGCTCCTGGAAGCATTTGCGTCCTCCTTTTTAGCCAAGTTGAAAGGTCAAACATGGTGGTCCAACTTTACCGAACTTCGGTTGTAAAAACACCCTAACCAAATATTGGGCTGACTTGAGAGGCTTATATTTAAGAACGCAACTATATATAAATCGGCACTTATGGTTTAACATACTTGGTTCGGAAAATACATACACTATACCAAACCGATATTGAGCCAACCCCAAAACAAAGCAATCAAGCTGCTATATGACTATTTAATTCAGTCATTAGTAAATAATGATTTTTAAACGCAGAGGCCATGAGTTCGAATCCCGTTGAATTTCCGAAGCTATGAATTTTTGCGGGTTTATTAATTTGCAATTGTTTAAATTGCAATTACCACTGGGACGATCATATCTTCATTTAAATTGTATTTCCGCAGTTCACATCATCTTCATTCTATGTTCATTCCTTTCACGGGTAAGATCAACTCAACAAACTCTCCCAATGTATGGGTCTTCATAGCTCAGTTGGTGGAGCACTACAGCGCTAACGCAGAGGCATGAGTTTGAATCTCGTTGAAGTCACAGTCAGGCATCAGAATCTGATGCTCAAGGGCCTTTACCGCTTCCCTGAATTTATTCTCATCGTGTCAACACCAAAACACTTTTCGCTGACTATTATCAGCTGAGAGAAAGCACTCAGAATAAAAGAGCGGCTCTTAAATGTACAGTCAGGTCATCAGGAATCACTTTCAGCGTGGATGAAGAACAGCATGATAAGCTCTTTTTGCCAGCCGCTATTTGGAAAAAAAACCAGCCCACTGGCATTTCTACTTTAGGTGGCGCTGGACGCGTTTGATTCCTACTGTTGGTTTCAGCCAAGTGGTTGAGAAGTCATGATCAATATCAGGGATTTATACAGTGAGATACAAATTTCAACAAGCCAATTAAGAGAAAATGCGGCTCAACTCATTTTCCTATAGTTTTGACCCTACCTTCCTCGGTAAGAGCTTTCAAAGTCTCTTTAAGATGGCCTGTTCTTTTGCTTCCTTTAGAAGTAATTTCTAATTTAAAATACAAAAAAAATGATAAATGATTGATTTTCATTTATGGGTTCACATAGTGTTGATTAGGAGTAGAAACGGAAATAGCTGCGTTCACATGGTAGAAGGATCTTTCATCTCCTAACTATATCCATTATATATTGTACAAACGCAAATAGTATTTACTTTTAATCTTTCCGAAAAGACATGATGCTGACATTAATTAGTAAGATAAGGATTGTCATGAAGATGAAAATTATAATGATGATGATGATGATGACGATGATGATGATGATTATTATTATTACAAGAGATAAATAGGCTCCTGCCATTATTCCTATGATAGCCATAAAAACGACGACAATGGTGATCGGGATTATGATGCTGATCGTATGATGATGAAGGTGGGAATGATCATGATTATAGAAGGGGAGACAACAGAAGACAAGTTCCCCTGATCAGTGTACCTGATTTCCTTAGATCTTCCAGTGCCTCCTCAAGATCTCTCACTTCAGCTTTTTGTGAGCAAAAAAGAAGATGGAAAAATCAATTTTAAAGAAAACTGTCTGGCAAAATAAATCGCTTCAAAAATCAATGAAATACAGTCCAACCCCGCTCAACGGACATCTCATTTTTACGGACAGTTTGCTTTGTCCCTGAGGAAAAAAAGCCCTCACATTTTCTCTAAATTCAACCCGCTTAATACAGACACTCTCCATGGTCCCCTCAGTGTCCGTATTAACGGGGTTTTACTGTACTGAAGTTGAAGGGTTGAGTATTAAGGTGCTTCGCGTTCAGCAATAACCCTTCACTTTATTCATTAAGCCACTTCAGCCACTTGCTTTATTCCCCTTGATCGGAACACACGCCACAGTGAAGAGGCATGTTCATTTAGAATCAATTGACCGATAAATTTCATTCTTAATATATTTCTTACCTTTTTTCCATCTAGACTTAGCTTCAATTGCCAAGATGCAAATCAGGAAAATAAGACCAACTAATGGCGCGCGCATAGTGATCCTGTAAGCAAAAACAAGAAATCCATGTTTTGCATTTGTTAGTAGGTTTTCCTAATATCAGATCACAAACACGTTAAAACCAGATCAAAAGCCCTTTCAAATAATAAAATGCCCTAGTTTACTAAACCGTAGCCCTATTAACAAGAGAAAATGATGATCTTATTGCGCTGGAAGTGAGTTCTGTTACAGTTGTAGTAACAGAACTCACTTCCAGGGCAATAAGATCACCATTTTCTCTTGTTTTAACTTTAACCTCTCGGTCCATTCCAAGAAAGAGATACCTTTATTTGTTAAGTTTAACTTTTCTGTTAGCTTAAAACCATGCATTTTGCTCATTCGTGCAGGTCCGTAGCTAGGTTTTTTGTAACGGGGAGTGGGGGGGGGGGGCGGGGGCATTATCGCGAGTGGCGAAGGCACGAGCCTTGTAAGGCGGGTCTGAGGGGTATCCTCTCCCAGAAAAATTTTCAAATTTGGAGGCTCCGAAACTCTGTTTTCAGCACTTGTCATGAGCCATATTTCAATGTCAGAATTGGTTTTAAAACTTTATCGTTAGGCTTCAAAATAAGTCAAATCGTTTAGCTTTGTCGGCGTAACTAACAGGGAATTGTATACATTTTACATTAAAACCAAAATATTCATTAAGTCATTTTTGGTAAAGATTTGTTAAAAGTGCATTTTTAAGCAATGTATGGGCCGCTCGGTCAGCGCAAAAAAAAAAAGTACAACAAGTTAAAAAGAACATAGGCAAAATATTTTGCAAGCCCCTTAATTATAAGTTAACTGTGACCGCGGTTTTTTACTAGCGGCTCAGACCTCTCTGAAGGACTGATTTCTTTGTTGAATTCTTAATGGCAATGAAAATGTCAATAGTTTAAACCCCGCGGCAAGAAAAGGAAATAAACTTTGGAATCGAGAAAGAAAAAAAATGTAGCATTATGTGAAACCTTTTTATGACATGTCTATACCAACTGATGAAGGTGTGAGACTGTTTTTGACTCAAGGACTTTAGAAACAGAGCAGCCAGTGGCCATAAGTGACATTTTATTAACATGATCGCTTTGCTCAATTTTCAATTCATAATTACATGGTATAAAGAACTATAAAGAGAGCTGTCCGAGGCCTTAAACAATAGTTTTTACTCACAACATTTCGTTTCTATCTTTTTTACCGGGCAGGATGTTTCTTGAGGCGGGCTTGCCTTTTGTTGCCTTAGGTTACTCAATTAATTTTATAAAAACATCGAAGCTCAGGTTCGACTTCTTAAAATTTATTTAGGAGGACCTTGTATTTATTTAAGTGAAACTGGGCTAGAAGAAAAAAAATAACTTATAGTGGCGAAATATATATTTTATTCTCGAGGGAGATTAAGAATAGCGCAGAATTTTAGGTTGTAGTTAGTTCCCCTCTCACTAGCTTTCACGAAATCAAGAAAGAATAAATCTCAGCATTTGAATGGGGCGGTGTAACTTAGAGCTCAAAGAATGTAAAGTGGAATTGCATTTGAGGCAAAGGTTAGGATCTGCAGCCTTCCTACGTCGAAGTTTCTTAGCCCAAAAAAAGTGTTCTGAGAATTTCTTTAATCGGGCGCATAATATCAGAATATCTAGCACAGGCTTACTGGTTTCTGAACTTCCGATAGCTCATCACCGAGCGATGGCGAGGTCCCAGTGGTAGGATTGATTTTGAAACTTAAAGGATCTTTCATAACTCGTCTTGCACTTTCACGTAGCTTTGTAAATGATAAAATCAATGAGTTAACTTACCAGATTTTGAATCCCGAGACTATCCACGAGGGAAGAGATAACTGAGGTCGAGCTCTATGTGGTCTCCCCAATCTTCGCGTTAGGCTGGAATGGTGTTAAGAACCCTGCAAGATATTGCTTCGTTATGCAGGAATTTTCCACCCCCGTACTCATTTGCCATTCAACTTGGGTTTTAATGAAGTGTACTTAATACTTCGCAAACTCAAACAAATTTGTTTACTTGGGGCGCTTTAACTAAAACAAGGGTTTCAATCGTTCCGTAAGAAAGATTCATAGCAGGACTAACTCATTTCCTCCATGCCAAAAGAATAAAAACTTGTTAGCTACATTTTTGTCCCTTCTACAAAATTGACTGAAGCGTGTTTAAGATTCCGTGTTTCCTAGTGGAACTGATATGCGAACCAGAGCCATTTTCATGTTAATCAGCTTGGGCTGAGTATGAACAAACAGAGAAACGAACCAATAGATTTTCGTGCTTCTAAACCATTGAAATTTTAGATAGAAGAACCCTAGCTATCATATGATTATTGAATTTTTAAGTAGTTTTTTAGTCCGATTAATTAAAAGTCCCTAATAATGCATTTTCCCCCATTTTTAACAAGTAAATTCAGCTACATGTACAACCATCATAAAGTAGGCATTATGTGTCTGAGTTAACCACCTTAGCTGGTTGCTCATTTCTGTTGTTTGGTAAAAGGTACCACATACAGTCGAACCACGCGTGTGGCCACCCAAAATGCCACGACCCAGCGGTCACTTTTAAAAGAACGCGTACGGTAGTAGCTCCGAGTCGGAACCGCAGCAAGTATCCATCGGGAATAGCTTTGTGTTTTCATATATCTTTTTTGAAACATTTTATTTGACTGTCAATGTATTTAGCACCAAAGTAATATTTGAGGACACTAATTTTACGTCCCCAACTTGAACCGGGACCGCCATTTTATGTGGTCAGTATCTCAGCCACGCGAAGGTCTAACCGCTTGCAGGGCAAAGAAAGTACTTTCATTTCTCAGCTATTTTAAGACCTAGAAATAGAACCTGCGACCTCCCGCCCTACAGGCAAGCGCTCTACCGATTGTGCTAAAATAAACGTCATATAATATTTTCTGAGTTGCGATTTCAACCAGCGCCATGTTTTCACTAAAATAAGCTTCTCTTTTTTGTGATTCGGCGTCGCGTAGTACGCACTGTGAATACAGAGTTCAGATCAGGTATCAAGCGTTCGCCCATACAGGCTGGTTTTCATGCCTAGAGACGAAGTCAGAGTCGGAGTCGTAATCAGAAGCGTAGAACTTTACGATCTAGTGAAAACAGCGACTCCGTCGTTTGCGATCAAGTGAAAACTGGGTCGTCGGAGTCGTAAGCAGAAGCGGAAGAACTAAACCAATCACACAAAGCGTGGGAACGTGCATCGGGATTGGTTTATTCTTCTGCCTCTGCTTCCGACTCCGACAATCTGGTTTTCACTAGATCGTAAACGACGGAGTCATCAGCGGAGTCAGAAGAAAATGAAAACGTTCTGATTCTTCCGACTCCGATTCCGTCGCGCTTATGACTCCCGCTTACGACTCCGCTTTTTGATTTTCACAAGGTCATATATAAGCGTTCTTACGACTCCACTTACGATTCCGTCTCCAACTCCGTCGCTAATGAAAACCAGCCTTAAGAGGCTGAAAACAATAGATCATTAAACAACCGCCATACACAAAAAAGGGTAACCTTCTTTTGGGAAAGGTGGTCTTTTAGGCGAGGTTCCTATTGGCTAAAACTTTATATAAAACTGTATATAAATATAAAATAAAACTGCTATAAAACTGCGACAGCTGGTGTTTTGGGAAGGTGATTGCATGTTTACAATAGGTGGAAACATTTGGAGAGGGCTCAACTCAGTTTTTCGTAGAAGCGTTTTTTTGGCGGCAAGGCAGTTATACGTTTTTACAACTGCCACGATTAAAAGTTGCCTAACAGAAATAATGATGAAATAATCAGATAGGTAACTTAGCCAGTTCACAAATTTATTTGGCCTTTCTGCTAAGCCAAATCAAATCAGTTCAAATGGTCTTAGAGCTATTTTTTTTTCAGACTTGAAAGTGTCGTGCTGAAGTTTTTAAGTTTATTCCACTTCTTTTAAAACCTTCCTCAGCCATTTTTCCGTGCGGCATGGTAATCGTTAAAGACGTTGCCATTTTCAGAAGTATTTCATTTATAATATAAAGCCACAGCCAAGGCTAAAAGCGAAGCGTCCCTCTAACTACTTCAAACCAAAAAATTCTATACTTAACTGATTTTAAAACAAAGAGAGAAAATCATAAATCAAGTTCCATCCCAGTAATAGTCTTGAAAAAGAATTCTTACCATACCTGTGCGTCACTGACGACTGCGTAAGGTTGATATTTAATTTTTAACTAAGACTGGTTAGGGTGAGGGTTAGGGTTAGGGTAAGAAATACTCTAAAAACCTTCATAGAGGTATATTTGATTTGAAATTTATTCTCGTTAGGGTTATTTATTGACATTTTTCACACTTTAAGGGTGACTCGGTTAAAATTTTTACCTTCTTGAGAATTTTTTTGGGTAAAAATGGCCAAAAAATCACTCTTGTTTGGTTGAATCCGTTCAAATTTTTATCTTCTTTTTAGTGGTTAGGGATATTTTATATGGAACCGTTTTAGGTGTTTTTTCGTCTCATCCAACAATGATCTTTGAGATACCTTGATGGGTCCAGTCGAAAGTTTGAGAAAATGGAGTTGCCGTAAGTTTTATCTTTATACCCGAATTTTTCAGGAGAGCTTTTTTAAACAATAATCGCAAGATCCTGGAAATAACATAAGAAAAAATACAGCCTCCGAAAACCGTAATTAAGTAAGTTTATTAGAAGATAAGCTACGAATTTCTCCGGCAGACAAATGAAACGGTTATCCAGAAATCTTTAGCCTTCTCGGGCTTTAGAAAATCCAAGGCAATAGCTCATTTTACAGAAAAAGGTCGCTTGGTGCCCCTGACCTTTACAAGATATCAAAACAAAACAACAACAACAACAATTTAAGCGACTTGCAGGTTTTCCCGAAATCTCGGGAATTTAATGAATATGTAGTTTAAAAACGGTCCAACAGCTGTAAATTTAATACAATGATTTCAGTCCGTCGCTACAGAATCTAATGCGTTGTTGATTAATTTTATTAAAAACCCCGATCGATGAATGGTAACGATGATTGCTCTTGAAGTTCTCATTTAAACTCCATTAGTACTCCTGCGGTTCTATAGGCGGTCCCGTAGCGCTTCCATCTGGAAAATCTTCAAATTAAAAGCAAACGAAACCAATTAATATCTAGTCAATTTTTGAAAACCAGTCTAGTGAAATTTTTAGCCATTTGAGTGAAAATTGGGCATAAGGCAGGTTTTTTTGCACTCAAAAACCTCTTTAAAGGGAAAGGAAAGGAGAAAAAAAAAAAAGAACGAGAAAGAATGGTTGCACTCATAGTTTCTATATTGGCTATTTTGGCCGAAAATAACTGCTTGACGGAAGAGGTCTATTTGGCGGTAACGTTTTCAAAAATCTGGATAGATATATATAATAACATTAATATCGTTTAGATATCAAATAAGCCATACAGAAATGGCAATAGCCTGAACTTTAAACATTTTAGCATAGTTCTACTCCTAATTAAGCACAACTCCCTCACGAAATAACTGTCGCATACTTAACGTGGCTCCACCCAGTAATTTTGTAAGCATACCTTCCATCTTTGAATACCCTGGGTACCAGCGGTTTTTTTCTCGCATGCGACGAGGAGCTTCGTCGGCCGTAGGCCGACACGTCTCGACACGTCTCACACTTCACCGAAACCGGAAACCGCGCATGAAAAGCCTCTGGCACCCAGGGTAATCTTTGGATCTCTTATGCGTAAAATTCGCAAAAAGAGCTCAGTACTGTGTTTTACCCTGATGCATATACTTTCATGTTTTTTGAAATCGCCCAAAACCACCTACCTTCCAGTCATACGAATGAATTTTCGGCAACATCCAAGAAGTAGCAAATTTGACTAGCGTAATGTCAAGACTTCAGTCAAAGGATAAATCACAGCCTACAGGTTGAAATTACGAGCTATCTCGAAATTCCTCCAGAAGATTTTTTGCGAAACTTTGCACAACACTCTAAGGCATGAACCTAAAGTATACGAAGCGTGGAGATAAAGGAGGGTGTGCCTGCAGAAATACTGGCTTGAGCCACTATAAGGAACATACCCTTTACAATCTCATATACATAGTTGGAATGGTTGGCCCCTGCACACGCCTCGTTGCTTGCCTGATCATCACAGGGATTATAGTCTGTGTTGACGCAGTTATTGGTAGCTCCGTACATATGAAAGCGAGACTCAGCATCTGCACTACTCCAACATTCACCATAGAACTGAATTCCAAAGTAAACATAACCTTTTTTGGATGCGGCCATTGCACACCGACAAACAAGCCTGGAGGAATATATAATAAAGGATATAAAAAATAAGAATGGGAGTAACAATCGAGAATTAAACGAAGGCATTCATACTTCATACTTGAGCTGACGGCGAAAAATGATCCATCGCTGCTCTTCATTAAAAATTGTTACTGGATTATGTCATTTTAAGAGAAAGATGGGGTCAAAGTAAAAGTAAACGTGTTTAAAAAAAACAAACAAACAAACAAACAAACAAACTTTTAGTTTTTAACCCAAAACAATGAAGAATTAACACCAACTAGTTTTTTGTTTTCAATTTATGCGCGTTTGAGCGAAATGCGATCGCTAAGGAGCGTGCACAAAAAGTTAATACTAAAATCTCTCTCATCTCACAGAGTATTAGTAACTCGTCATCACGGGAAGATATCAGGCGGCAGGACGTACACTCCCCTACTTCTTATCATATCAGGAAGCCTCTGATCACGCAGAGTGTGTTAACTTACTCCGGGAGATATGTAGCCCAGTTTTTCCAGGATATCTTTTGTCCACTGAATGTTTTTCCTTTGTATCGATCTTGAAATATCAATTCTTTCAAAGTCCTCAGTGAAGGTTTACTTTTATCCTTATAGCAACCATGCTTGATGTATTTCAGGGAGCAAGAACTATCTGTAAAATAATCGAATGTTCATTGAAATCGTTATAGCCTGCGAGCAAAAAAAGGAAAAGTGACAATTACCTATCAAGTTTAGACAGCCAATGGCGCGTAGAATTAATTTTATTATTTATTAATTAAAATCGCTTTCTCAATAGCTTTCCACTGCATCAAAGCAATGTTTTTGACCACTGATATGTTTTTTATCCACTGGACATCGAGCTTCAAAGTGTCCGCTCGGATAAAAACTCAATACTTTGATTCTCGTTTAGTTTACATTTGAAAAGTCATCCACATTCAGAATTAAAAAGACATTTGCCTTTTTTAAGGAAAAGTGTTAGGTGTACAGTTTGCTCGTCTCCAAATGTAACATATCGGAAAGATTGTCGGGATATCTTTGGGATATGAATTGATATTACGAACAATATCATAGCAATAAAAGGGGGTGGTAGGTCTACACGACTTTTACCTCATGCCAAAATGCTGCTTATTCCAATAAAGTTGTTTTTATCTGCCGGGTAGATTATACTCTGGAAGGTTCTACATTTACACTGAGCAAATGTGATTTTAGCCGCATGTTTCACACTGAGAGGTCATGACATGACATGACATGTTTCCATACCGCTTTCACCCTGTCCTTAAACTCACCCCCACCCTTACCCTTACTTACCCTCACCCCCACCCTTACCCTCACCCTCGTTTTAGCAACGCCGATGTCTATTTTTAACCGTAATGGCCGAAGCGCATCAAGTGGTGTCCGAGATCGCCAAGAAGGAAAACAAACTTGCGTGGTCTTGCCAAATGAGACTGATGCTTATTTCATTTTTCGTGAATAGTGAAAGGACCGATTTACTTTCCGTGAAATGTGATCTAGACCCCACTTTACCACCTTATTTATGAAAAGCACGATCACTATGTTACCAATGAATCTTTGGGAAACGGAATACACGACGTCTTTATCGTCCAATCGTTCAGAATTGTTCTGTATTATTGGGTCTGTCATTTTAATGAACAATTTCAATGAATAATTTTAATAGTGAACATTATTGAAGGAATGTGTTGTCTTAATACATGTCGCTTGTGATCGAGGATTCGAGAGGATGCATCATGTGATAGGTGGGGTGAAAATACCCGAGATGAATTAACTAAGTTGACTGACGATTGTTTCTTCTTCTTGCCGCCAAAGTGGCCACCATTGCAGTAAGTGTCGTTTTAGAACGTTCTCAAACTTCTCTTACTAAATTGAACTTAGCATTAATAAAATAATTAGAGATGACTTACCGAATTGTCTTTGACTCCTGATTGCTTTGATGTGTTCACCATTTGTGATGGAGACAGAGGCGAAGAGAACTGCTACAACGAGAAGTACTTGACTATTCATTACCGTCTAGGCCTGTAAAATAAGAACTGTGTCAGTGCTGAAAGGCAATTTCTGAAAATTTACCTCTCTGCATACAGAACTCGTGTCAAATAATGAAACAACTACCACATGCACAGTCATTTAAAATGTTTAGCCTGACTCACGCAGAGATGCTTGTTGCGCAATTCTCCCCATGAACGTACCTTCCTGGGGCTGTTTCTCCAAAGTTCCAGTAACTTTCGTCCCGGAAAGCTGTTTTATGTTTGTTGTGTTTGAATTCAAGATCAACGTTTCAATAATTTCAAAATAATACAATGAAACTATCAGTCAACGAAACAAAATTGACGGGTTTGTGGGCTAGGAACTGTGCTACTATTCAACTGGTTTGGATTTTAAAATTTGTCTTTTGGCCTGAAAATTAAAGTTCGGACCTTTCGAGAAACCGGATGCGCCTGGGGAGAAACGCGTGACCAAATCCTAAGAACGTGAACGTCTGTGATAGATCTGTTTGTGAGAATGGGCATTAGACAGCGAAGAAATATAGTCAACACGACTTTAACCAGTCACTGGTCGTATAAATTAAAAGCTGGAAAGTTAGTTCAGATAGAGACTGTGTTACCGATTATTTGCATAATTAATGCATCGGTTTTAGCAACCTTGGTGTAAAATACTAACAGATTGTAATTGATAAGGAATTTGAGGAAGAAATTCTCACGCGGTCCCAGTCGTCTTTCTTGTGACCGGAGATTTTCATCTGTCTTGTGTCTGGACAGAAGTCGAGTATGTGACATATCAAGTTCTGGTTATTTTCACCATGACCCTGACAAGAGATATGAGCTTGCGTGTGAAAAATGAAAAGATTGGGCTCAAAACGTCAGCTTTGAATTTATTGGAGGCCAATAAACCATTGTTTTGCAACCATTGAACAGAAGATCATTTTCGGGAGGCCCCCCTTAGGGAAAAGACTTAGCGCATCCTATTAGCCAAGAGCGGTAAATAACTTCAGTCAGTTCTGGAATTTGTTAGCCTGCGAAACCAGGCGTTTCTTATCGCTCATCGTCGCTGGGGGACGTTTCGCGAAACGTTGATCCCCAGCGGCGTTGAGCGAGGCGAAACGTCTGTCCTACAATAGGGCTTGGAAATCAGAGACGTTTGGTGTAGAATAGCCTGGCACACTTACTTATAGTGTTCCCTTGATATATTCTGGCGAATGTTATCTTGTGCATCAATCACCGGATAAATTCTTGTGATTCGCAGAAAAACAGACGTGATTGACATGCTTGCTACAAGGGGAATTCGTCATCGAAATCATCGCAGATTTATTTTTGCTTGAGCATACGAGTCACGTATGCTCAATAGCTGTTCAATAGCTAGTCAGTAGGCGAAAACTGGCACGTATGCCCAATGCTCTGAGTCACGTGGGGGTAATTTATTTATTTCCCTGCGTCCCTGATCCTTGATGCGGCTTTTCCAGGAAACCATTATCAGTTACCAGAAGCTGATCGGTGATTTCAAGATAAAGAATTGGAGCATTTGTTCATAGCTAGTCTGGAACGGAGTGGGACATTTTTGGTTATGATACTCCCACACCTTTACCCCTGAATTCTCATTCACACATTATTACCGATCATCGATGGTAAGATGTTTCCAGAGTGGATAAGCTTCGTAAACAGACGGAACAACATTCTCGTGTGAATGCGCCCCGGGGCAGAGGGGGGACTCCGCATAATTGCCTATACGAGCGGGCTCGAAAGGGGCACCTTTTTCAGGATTCAAGTATGAGAAAGGTGATTAAAAAGGTAGGGAAATCTGTCCTTTCGGTATCTAAAAAGGGCTTTCAATTTTCTTTTAAGTACAGTTGAATCCGGCTTTACGGCCTCCCGCTTAATACGGTCACCTTGTTATTAGAATACGGACAGTTTTATTTGTCCCGGGAGAAAGCCCGTACACTTTCTTTAAATTCAACCCGCTTAATACGGGCACCGGTTAATGCGGACAACGGACACTTTTTTTTTGCCCTACCAACACTTCATTGTCAACTGTGTTCTGTAATGCCTTTCCTTTCTGAAGGTAAAAAAAGCCTTTAGGTGACATCGTGACGATGTTCCAGTGCTACATAGCACCGGAGAGGATCATTTGTAGACGTCAATTTCAGACTATTTTGGCATCAAACGAGTTATGCAGAGAAGGGTTTAACTTTTGTTTTCATGGTAGTATAGTGAGTGAATTTAGAGTGTTTCCGTAGATTTTTCCTCGGAATGACAGCTTTGAGAAGATTAGAGATGTCAGGCTGTTTGACGATGCTAATGTCGTCTTTTATTGTTTCGTTATTTTGTTCTAATAAAAGGTGTTTTTTGACTTTGATTAAATGACCCACTTAGTACGGACACTTTCTATGGTCCTTTCAGTGTCCGTATTAACACGGTTTGACTGTACTTAACAGACTCGTATCTTATGCATGGCTGTAGAAATGACTGCAAGGCTCTCTGATCTAGCGTTCTTTGCTATATAAAAAGAAAGGCCAATTACGCAACAAGAGATGTAGTGTTTCTCGGGTATATGTCGCCGTGATATTTTATTCCATTTTGCATTGTCAATGGAGGATATAAGAAAGGGGTTCCTTTTGTTTCGAAAATGGTATATACAAGGGTGAGGAGTTGGATTTCGGGTGGGGAGCCCATCCATATAAGACTTTGTTGAGAGCCTCCCCCGGGTCCCATAACGGGCAGGGTTACAAAATCAAGTGGGTTTGCCTGCCCGTGTACTCAGACATGCCGTGTACACGTGACCAATAGGCCATTTTACAGTTGTGTATGGAAGCGAGGCCGACGGTGACCTTGTTTTGATACAAACCTTCCTGCTTTATTATGTAAATCAAGTTATTCTTATGCTAACTAGTATTTTTCAAGAACAATTTCCATAACAAAGCAAAGAAGGTTTGTATCAAAACAAGGTCACCCTCAGCCTCGCTTCCATCCATAACTGTAAAATGGCCTATTGAATTTATAGCAACTTCAAAGCGTCAAATTTTAAAAGTGAATAAATCATGAACAAAAATGACATCGCAAATTTGCAAGTAAAAAACCTGTGTGTCTGAAGCCTAGGGTAATAGCCTCCTGTAAGTGTTTAAAACTTTTTGCTTTCAGGAGCGTTTGATGCGGAGTTACAAAAGAATGTAAACTATAAAAAGGATCATTTCAATTGCTTTTTAAAACAAACAGAATGCACAATTTTTTAAATAACTTTTAAAATTACTGTCTGAATCAATTTATCATAAATTCTCACTCGCGACTGATTTTTTCATCCTTCCATCCAATTGTGAGAACTCAGTGATGATGATAACTTTTCTAAGAATTGCTTAAACAGTACAGTGTCGAAAATAAATAAGTTCTGTCATTCCTTGACGCAAATACACACCATAGCACCAAGAAACTTTCTTCCGAGATGGTTGTATTAAAGTAAAAGTGGAGACTGTCATTCACAATAAAATGCCACCAATGCCTTCACGAAAGTAATCCCCGTGCATAAAAGCATTCACATTCTTTTTGGACGCTTACTTGATCTAGAAAAGTTTAGTATTTCTGTCCAGTTCCAATCGTCAACATATTGCTGAATAAACAATTAGGTAAAATACCGACCTTTTTTCCAATGCCAGCCTTCCGCTTGCTGTCCAAAAAAGCTGAAGTTTGACTACTTTCGCCTCATAGATAAGCAAAATACAGTAAAAGTAACCTGGGAAAGTTTAAAGGGGCTATTCTGCATGAAATTAATTTCAGGTAATCTTTTAAGCTTGTTCCATGGTGATACAAATATTCCGTCGATGCGTCAAAATAATCTAGCAACTTATTGACGTAAATGGCATATCCATTTTATTATAGTGAATTAATGCATGATTTGTTTAAGCAATTCCTTTATTCTTCTCCAAAAGCTTTTCAAAAAGGTCAACCTCTGTCTTAAAAAAGAGAGAAAGAAAGAAAAAAAAAACTTCTTTGCTTTCACTACCATCACCGGGCAATTGATCAAGAACCTGGGACCTATAGAGAGCGCGGGGAAACTTGGACTCGAACTAAAAACAAAATGGCGGCCTCGATGGTGGTTTTTGTGTTTGCGTATTTTTTGGTGATGAAGATTCTGTACAAGTTATCCAGATTAGTAGCTGATTGGGTAAGATCTTTGCTCTTATGCTTAGGTTTTGTACGGAGAAGCTTTTACTTTGAAGTTTTCGTTCATTTTCTGTCAAACTTAAAGGAAGATTGCGAGTTCTTCTATCAGCTGGTCTTCAAGCCTGATAGGCCTTTAAAAAATTGAATCACTGTAGTTGGTCATGTGGGTTTAAATCTTGGCGTCGACGTCATAAATTATTTTTTACCCCGATACGTTTTTCTCCGGGTACTCTGATTTTTTCCTCTCCCTTACAACCAACATTTCCAAATTCCTATTCCGTTCGAAATCAGGTAAGAATCAGGTAGACGAAGAACCACTAAGTAGATGTGCTACCTTTGTATTTAATATTTATTTTTCTATTTATTGAAATTTATTTGTTTGTTTATTAATTTATTTGGCAGCAACGCCAATTTTCAGGTGAGTGGTGCAGGATCTACAGAGCTAGATCTACACTTTCCACATTAATTTGTTGTTTAAAACAATGTCATTTTGTCTTTTAAACTAAATTGGTTATGCCATTTTAACCCTACGAATTCCTCGAACCAACTAATACGCTAAGTTTATAGTCACCCATTCTTATGAATTGAGTTTGAGTTTGTTTTTGTAAATTTTCACTTGAGTCAAGAATCATCCTCATGGTTTTCTTTTTCTTTTCTTTTGTTTCTTTTGTTTTTTTTTTGTTGTTTTTTTTTTTTTCGTGCAAAGCTGGCAGCCATTTCTACAGGTGTAGCCAAGAGAGAAAATGAACTGAAAGAAACAATCATTCAACTGAAAAGTGATCAGCTTAAAATCAGTGTTCAGGTAACTAAAATATTGACTATGATGTTAACCTATTAATTTTCCCTCTACAGTAAATAGAGTAATAATATTGCTTGTCCAAAAATTAACACAACTTGATGCTACATAGGTAATGGTTGAACCATCTAGGCAAAAAGTGGCAAAACCTAAATGTTTACAACATTTTATTAATTTAAAAACTGTGTGCTTTCATTTTAGGAAAAAATTGTATTATGTAAGGGATTTACACAAAACACGTAGCTTTGGGACTTCAATTTCACTTTTGTTTTTTCTCTTTCCTTTCCCTTCCTTTACCCTCACTCTTCTCTTCCACATTTTTTCTACTTTTGCTGGACTTTTATTGGAAAAATGCTGCACTTTAGGAATTTTTTCTTTTTTGGTACCGGTACCAACAGATTTAAAAGTTGTAAGTTCCGAACACAAAATTTGTTCTAATTTATAACTGCAGTGAAATTTACCTGTGTTTATTTCTTTATTTCTTTTTGTCTTTTTTTGCTTGTTTGTTTGTTTTGTAAGGTTGTTGAAAATTTCTTTCTTTCTAAACATACCAGCTGATTTGTCTAATTTCAAGACAATGCTTTGATCAGGCCAGTGATTAATTATGCAAGTGTCCTCTGGACTAATTGTGATAAGGAAAGCCTTGGGCGGGTCCTAAAGCTCCAAAAACGAGCAGCTAGAGTAATCCTGAATGCCCCCCCTCAAGCACCATCAGTTCCCTTGTTTAATCGGCTGAAATGGTTGCCTTTTTATAAAGACGCTTTGATATCTAAATGTATCATTGCTTACAAGCGATTACAAGGTGACGTCCCTGTTTATCTCAACGATCTACTTACATTAAACAGTAACATCCATAGTAGACAAACCAGGTACTGTAATTTTAACCTAACCTCCCCGAGGTATAATCGCAAAACAGAAGGAGGCAGAACTTTTACCGTAACAACTTGCAAAGCATGGAACAGCTTATCTTTGCCTGTAAGGCAAAGGGACTCAGTTGACTCTTTAAAAAAAAGCATTGTGGAATGAATTTTTTAAACAACAGCAGAATCTTGATCATTTTTCTATTTAAGTTACTTGATGAATTGTGAGATGATTATAATGCTATATTTTATCTTTTAAATAATTTAGTAGATTCTATGGCATCTGTATTCTTTGGTTTTTACCTTGTATTTTTTATAGCTTAGTATACTCATTTGTTATTTTTATTATTTATTTATTTATTATTTAGAGGGCCACAAGTTTATTAGCCCCAGCTATTTCATGCTAACCCTCATAAAATAAAGTCTTTACTTACTTACTTACTTACTTACTTACAGGAATTTGGAGCCATATAATTCCGGGAGCCTTCCTGAGTTATGTTTATGTATTGCCTACAACAATGCTACAATAGTTACAAATATATTGTTCAGAAGGTTCTTTTTGTTACCTCTTTTAAGAGCATTTAAAAAGCATTTATATAGTTGGAGCCTAATTGGCCTATGTACTAGTGAGATCAGCACTGCTTTAATTAAGAAGCTGCATGATCTTGGTGAAAAGTGTGTAATATGTAGAGGATGTGGATGATGATGATGATGATGACAATGATGAGTCATGACTATTTTTATTATTATTATTATTATTATTTATGGTTATTATTGTTGTTTTTTCCTTTATCCCCTTTATTTTTAGGATGAGTTTGCAAAGTATATGCGAATAGACAGAAAAGTAAACCAGTTAAACAGAGAACATTCACAATTAGGTACAGTGATATCTTAAAGTTCAAACATTCATGGAGCTTGAGCAACCACAAAAACAGCAAAATAATGAATGTTTCATATGCTCTGCAGTATGTTTCCAATATTTTGATTGTGAGATTTCTTATGGATTGTGCCACTGGATGTGAATTGGATAGTATCAGAAGAAGCCCTGATTGTAGACTGGCCAGCTGTGGGCTGACTGGTGGACTGTTGTCTAAAACTGGTGAACATGGCACATTAATAGGTCATTTCCAAGTTCCGAACACTATCACTTTCAAAATGAGGCTTAGAGCAAAACAGTGTTCCAGATTAGAGACGGGTCTCGCATCAATGACCCAACAAAGATGGCTTCCTGACCCAACGAAAGACATATACAAGTGTTATTAAAGTTAAATATGACGAAAAAAAATTAGCACATGGTCTTGGTGACCCCTCAGATGGTCTACATGACCTCCACTTGAAACAATTAACTGGAACATTGCAAAACCTTTCTTGTGAAAATAAGTTTTATTTACATGTGAGAATCAAAAATCATTTTCCAATCAACAGCTTCGCACCTCGCCTCATTTTAAAATAGGAGCTTGGGGCAACTGAAAAATGGACTATTAAACCTTTACTAGTAGCCTGTGCCAAGCTCTCAGATAGTGGGGACATTGTCAAAACAAGGTCAAGGGAAAATACTGTTGGCTGGATATAAGTGGTACACCTGATGAAAAAACATGTTCTATTATTGAGTGAAAACTTTGCCGCCAAACTGTTGAAGTTTGGGGTGGTGTTAGACTAGTGTTCATGTGCAAAGAAGGCAGCTCTTTGCAGCTTGCAAAGAAAGGTGTGTCCGATAGCCTGGGGCTAGTGGATTTTGCTATCAGGCTAGTCATCTTTGTTGTTAACTTGCCTGACGGGCAGGTGCCATTTTTGGGGGAAATTCAATTTCATAAGGATTATAATCAATCCTGTTAATCAAAAAGGGTTTTGGGGCTAGTGGGCTAGTACATGCTAGCTACAGCTTGCCTGAATGGCAGACTGTAAAGGTCGCTTTGTTTGTACCCTGTGTTTGTTGTCTTCAATCAACGCAAGATGTTTGAAGAAGAATTTCTGGAGTTGGAAAACTCCAAAGAATAATTCTTAAAAGCAAGTCTGCTGTTTCTGAGCAAGAAATAATTATTAGTGAAAATTAAGAAAAATAAAAGATGAGCAGAATGCGCTGATGAAAAAGATGTAAACAATGTAACCTTTGGAGCGACAGTTTGCTTTAACGGCTGTCAAACTTCAAATGTTTGGCCAGCAAAACAGGTCTTGTCTGGCACCCTATCAGTGGCGGATCCAGGGGAAGGGCCCTGGCCCCCTCCCCCCACCTTATTTTCAGACCAAACTGAGGACTGAAAGGCCGAAAAAAACATTTTTGGAGACTGCCCTCTTATCTGAGGGTCTGGATAACTGGCTCCCGCCCCCCATCTCAAAGTCTGGATTCGCCGCAACCAACAGTAGCATGCATGTGATCTGAACCGGTGCATTTTTTGTACGATCTCTGCACGTTAATATCATGGAACCTGGTGTGATAGGCTTCTCTACTGCTTGGCATGTCTTTTTGTACAATGGCTAATTCTTTTTGTTCCTGTGGATACATTCCCTTCAATAGTCACCTCTCTATGGTGGTATTGTATCTTTGTGCCCTTTAGCTAGGTCGCCATTATCAGGGAGAGGTTAAAATGTTTGAGAAATGACAGTTTCAGTCTTGTTCCTAGACCTATGGACAGTAGGAGCTATGGTAATGTTTGAAAGTTACCACTGGATTCTCAATTCTCGTGAGAATTGATTGAATTGAGTCAAAAATTCAGACTCAATTCTCAGTTGTTGCATCTCAATTCTCGATACTCGATTCCTGCAAGACTCATCAATAATGAACTAGAACAGCAATCCATGACTTTTTATCTGATTTAAAATCCGAAATAAAAGGAAGCTTTGTGTAAACAAACATCTTTGTGTAAAGTGCAACTGTTTGTTCAAAATGCACTGGCTGACAGACATCCACTTAATTTTAATTTTATTTTACATTCATAGCAAAAGAAAGAACTGTAAAGTTATCCTGGAGACAGAGAATATTAAAAGCAATTTGCATTGGACTTCTGGTAAATAATTATTATTAAATAACTTTTCTGAAGAAAAAAAATCTGTGAAATACTTAAATCAGAACACGTAATTATATTTTTCTTGCCAATTTTGTAAAATTATCTATCTTTTCCATCTGATATTTTTAGGGTATGTGTCATCTAGCATTTCTGTTTATGTACAGAAAGGATCCAGTCACTGTCTTACCTGTTGAGTGGTTCTATCCACTGAATTCCATTTTAGCATTTCCTACAGGAGTGTCTGGTAATAATTTAATTATAATGTTTAATAATTAATCCTAGACAAATTAAAATTAAAGAAAAAATTTCCTTTTGGAGAACACAGGATCAAGATAATCAAAAGTTTTAAAGTTGTTTTTGTGGCTTGTGGTTGCAGTGATTGAAAAAAATAAAATGCACTTTGTCAGAGTCTCTATGTATTTGGCACAACATTACTAATTGAAGTCACTTTTTCACGTCTCATGATGGAAACAGAAGTGCCACTTGATGTAGCCATCTGAGCCCCACAAAGGTCTAGCCAGTAGCAGTACCTATAATAATCAAGTATTTTGAGAGCCTAAGTATTTGTGCGGCCCCGGTCATCTGGCCCCTGACGTTCCACTCTGCAGTCAAACGCTGTACTGCTGACTGATTGTAGTGCCGTCCCCCCCCCCCCCCACCCCCCACTCCTTCACAGAATGCAGTTTAACCTTCTGTAAGCTGATACCTATGGGGCCAGAAGTGTGTGCCTGAGGAGGTTAAAATACCTAGCCTGCAAAACAGGCATTGTTTGTTTTTTTTTTTGCGTTTTGAGGCGAGCGAAGGCAAGCGCTAAGCGAGCGAGGAGTGTCGGACTCCCCCTCCCCTGTCACGCTTGTCTGGTGCTCCTTGCTCGCTTTGCACTTATGTCTTTGCTTGACTGAAAGATGTGAAAAAATACCGGTAACACCTGTTATGAAGGCTAAAAATACAGGGTTTGCACGTAAAAAGCCGTGTCTGTATGTGGCTTGGACCATATTAAACTGTCCATGTACATGGGAGATGCCCACTCACTGGAGGAAGACTAATAAATAGTTCCCAGTTATTTTCGTATAGAAGAATAGTCAGAATATCATAGATTCCCTCTAAATCACACTGGGACAACTCTGACAGCAGTCATGTGTAATATTGCTATGCTATCAGCAACCCAAATAGTACTAATAAGGTAGGAAGAGCCTCCCATGCTTTTCATAGGGTATCCCCCATTAGGGTGTGACTGTACATGGTATGGAGAATACCGGGTAATGCTGTGTGGCCTGAGTCGTCGACCGCTTCTATAAAGGTGGTTTGATTGCTGAAACATCCCTTAATTGCAATAGATTCTATATTGCTTACTATTATAATTGTGTAAATTACAGGTGCTATTGGCCTTCCATGTTGGATCATTACATCAAATACCATCATATCCATGACGCTGTTTTGACTCACATGATTAGGTTGACTAACGGTTCCCACTTAAAACTGGCCAGCAGCTATGGAGGACAAACTTCATCCAGTCAAGTACTTGTGGACTTATTTGACTACGACTAAGTGGATGAAAAATTATCATGAGATCATTTCAAACGCAATCGTACTGAACAGAACTCCCAGCCAGGAGTCAATTAGAACTGTGCAGTGATATGGCGTATGTACAAGATTCTTATTACCTTCTTGGACATCTTAAGACTGATCGTCTTAAAAAATCTTTTATTGTTAGCCATAGCCTAAGAATGTAATTAAATTTGTTTAAATATGTATATTTTCCTAACACAAGGTTATCCTAAGTGAAATGTTTTTGTTAGATTTGTACATTCTTATTATTATAGTTTTTAAATCCATTTTAACTATAACTTGTATATTATACACGTAATTCAGTCTTCGGACTGCGAGGTGTTTCTTTTTTAATAAACAATTTATCTATCTATCTATCTATCTATCTATCTATCTATCTATCTATCTATCTATCTTAAAAACCGAGAGTTAAATCTACATGTCAAGGTGTGCAGTGGACGTCAAAGAAATGTACTAAAAAGCGTGATGCACGTGCAGAGCTGTTGTCTTGATCATTAAATCTATTGTTTTTTAAAGATGTCGCCGTCGTCGTAGTTGCTTAAGCTCCCTTTTCTATCAGACGAGATGACGAATTTTAAAATAGTCCGCGCGAAACGTCCCCAGCGGCGAAGAGCGAGGAGAAAGGGCTGTTTTCGCGGGCTAATCTAGGTTCTCTACTGAACCCAAAGAAGTAAATAATGATCACTTCCATTATCGTCTTTATGATAAAAAGGTTTTCCACTTCCTGTTTTCTAGAATAAACAAACTCTACCGCGATTTCTTGCATTGGCAGATTTAGGGCCTGTTTTCATGGAGATGGGGGACCCAAGATAGGCGAGGTAACATGCGGCGGGTCACCACACCTATCATGTAAATATGATCAAATTAATATGAGAGATTATATGAACAGGTAGGTTACCCCGCCTAAGCGGGTTACCTCACCTACCTGGGGTCCCTCACCTCCATGTAAACAGGCCGTTAATCAGTTGTTTGCCCCCTGAGAAACCACGTGATTTTGCTTTTATCCCATCAGTCCTTAAGCCCCCGCAAAGATGGTAGTGGATTAAGAACCTCCTGGCAAAACTTTTCCACTTTAATACCCAAAATACAAGAACCTGTGTAGCCAAGCAAGATCAAGCAGGTTCTTGTTATGTGGGTTGTAGTTAAATTATGATAAACATTTTAATCACGGATTTATGTATAACAAGAACATACTGTTCCCAACTGTATATAAATTCGGTAATCAGTTTTGTTAGGGTTTTTAATAGTTATGCAATTGTGAATGAATACTGTACTTTTAACGACCAAACCCCAGTTACTGTTTACTTGTTTGGTAATCAACAAGCTTCCAACACCTTCATTAAAATTAAAAACCAATTTTGGCTAAAATTACTTGCCAATGAGTGATCACAAGTAACCCAAAATACAAGAACCTATTTTGCCAGACTTCAAAAAAAGTAGTATTTACTCGCGGGTGCTAACTGTATCGTGAATAAGGTTTATTGTAGAAAAAAAAAATGATACTCAGCAACCCGGCCCTGCTGTTTAAAGATGTCTTTGTTGTTATGAATGGGTTGGTTATATATAGTCCTCAAATGAGTTGGAATATTTTATCACTTGGCCTAAAATTTATACGCCAGCTCTCCAGGCTAATCGAGCCCTCATATCGTCTCAAGAAAAAAAGATTGTCCACAAGATTTGGTTGCATTTCATGTACGTCCTTATGGTTTTTGTTGTTGTCGTGACGACCTAAACTAAAACCCCTTTGAAGGCCGCTTTGAACTGCGGATTCATAACCCCGTATATAATTGGATTTACTAAACAACATGTGAACATGAGGTAAATAACTGCTCTAGAAATCTCCCTTGGGATGGAGCAACCAGCGGTCTCTGACTACTACAGAAACTGGACCATATGTCAGCAGAATTACACAAACGACCGTGAAACAGGTTTTCAAGATTCTAATATCAGTTCGAGGCCGTCCTGTTGAGGTGGCTCCATCTTCTATGCCATGGGCATCGAGATTTTGAGTGCTTTCTTTGAGAGTCTTATAAATCGTGCAGTAAGAGTAAAATATCAGGCCTGTGGGTCCGTTTATCACTATGCCCACGATAACTATGGCATACGAAATATGATCGATTTTCCAATCAAAAGTGCAGACAGCGAATAAAGGATGGTAGCTCGTCTTGCCCCAGCCGTACAATGGCGGTGTTCCAAGGAGTATAGCAGTTATCCATACGACTGCACAGTAGAATCGTGTCATTCTTTTGTTCGGGAAAAGTCTGCTATAGAGCGCTGGTTTAACTACCCTAATATGTCGGTTGAAAGCGATAAGACCCATATTCAGAATAGAAGCAATTACTAACGTTGCTGCAATTGCAGCTTGAAACTCACACCACTTCCCGCTAAATATCCAAATACCTGTATACAGGCTTATTGCCCAAAAGGGCGTGTGCAGCGTTGCTATGGAAATGTCAGTTAATGCCAGGTTGTAGATGAATATGCTCGTTAAGCTCTTGAGTCTGGAGTCTTTATGGACAACATAGACGACTAATAAGTTGTCGAGGAAGGAGGTGAGGCAAATAAGAATAGACAAGGCCACTTCTAAACCAATTTCACTGCGAGAACGGCCTAGGGGGTCATGGCAACACGGTTCAGTTTGAGAGTTGTTCGCCATATTTTATCAGGATAGAATGAACTATATATTGTCAGCCTACAAGAAGAGGTAAATAGATAAAACATTGATGATAGCAACAATAATGTAATAATAATGATACCAACAACAACGGTATGATAAGGATAATAATAATAGTGATCATAATAATTAACAACTGTTACCAACTCGATTATATGCAAGTCAGAAGACCAAAAGAAGTTCGGGCAAGACGTGGTAAGGCCCCAGAAAGTATGGCTCATATCATCATTGATGCCCTTGAAGCGGGGGAGCGGGGTGGGTGGTCACGGGAGATGGACACTACAATGTACGAGATTGTGGGGAGCAGAAGTAAAGAGGTGCTGAAATAACTTCTTAATGAAATGAGATTTTTCTCCGTTGTGGACAGAATTGAATCTTTGCCCCAAGTCAATGAATACTGTATCGTTCTTTGCCTGCCACAGGTAAACACCATTGACCCATTTTATTTTCCTCTTTATCTTTAATCAAGGCGTCATCAAACACGTGACCACAGTTAAAAACCCCTTAAAATGTTAAGGATGTTGAATTATTTCTGCTCAGTAATTCAAATTGTCGATGGAGCTAATAAAAATAACACTACTTCTATTAATTAAGGAAGCTAATTTCTCCACGGGGGTTTAAGATCAGAGATGGGCCATGCCTTTACGTGCTTGAGTGATGAAAGAACTATGGGATAATAAACTATTGCATTTAATATCCGTACCTACCCTACCCTCCCCCGATTTTCTTCCTACCCCTATTAAAGATCGATAATATAAAATTGCATTCACTCCTGAAGACGTCCATAAAATATGAGTTCACCCCTGAAAAATATGGGTCTTACCACTAAAGAATAACTGTACCTCGGAAGAATTTCGTGAAAAACAAAGCTCCACGCCCAAAGAATTCCATATTTTGCATACGCAACCGTGACGCAGTGAGAAAGGCTCGAGAAGCTCATTTAATACACAAAGGGAACACGTTATCACCTCTAGGAATGAATAGACGAAGCTCACTGATGTATGATACCACCTAGTCTCCTATACCAATAATAATCCATTGTTTTTACACTGTTTTTATTGCCACATTTTTATATTCTTATTTGCAAAGAACTTTTAGTTTTCTTCTCATTTTTCTTTTAGCCCCTGAAGAAGGTTTGTTTTCAAACCGAAATATCGGGACAATTTGTTTAAATATATATTTCTGCTTTATTCTTTTGCATTGTTTACTTCTTCATCGCCTTGCCGTAAAGTTCAGTTTGCCGTTTCATATTTTGTATAAGTTTAATTGTACTCAGATCCAGGTCTACAAGTGAGGGATCCGCACCGCTCATTGGTTTGTTGCTGTAGACTTGCTGATATTTTACATATTTTTTTACTCTACCCTAAAGAAAACTTTAAACATAATTTTCCCCCGAAGGAACTGGGGCACGGGTATTAAATGCATTAGCCAAATATGAGCCGATATGAGCTATGATGATCTTTCCCTCTCGGCGCAAATTATGAGGGAGCAGGCCGCTCGTTTAGAGAGGCCACTAGGGTACGCGGCGAGGGATATTATGCGACTGGTTGGCAAGCGAAGGCAACATGATTCTTAAGAAGGGGATTAATCTGAACAAATGGAAAATGGTCACGTAGCATGAATGGTGATGAAGGACAACTGAAGCAAATTGCTACTAAGGTAGACAAAGGATCAGGCTACGTTTGCAATGTAAACAAGAACAGAATTCGCCATTTTCACATCTCCTATAATACATCTTGTTCCCCATAATCTTGCATCAGCATTGTCTTTTATTTCTCTTGGGACGGCTTTAAGCCCATGATAAATAACAAACAAAGGTTATACAAAGTTTTTTAGGGGGGGCGGGGGAGCAAACAAGGTGTATTATGTGAGATGTGCAAATGGCGAATAGAGTTTTCGTGGGGATGGATAACACCCTTTCGCAAGAGTAGACGAGTACCAGGGGGGATCCAGTGGGGGGATGGATTGGGTGGCTAGCCACCCCCCTTTAAGACAACAGCCCACATAAAAAAAATTAATACACGGAAAAACGAACGGAAATACGTGGATCCCAAAAATATAGAAATGGGTACAATCCTCATGATGCAAATGCAGAACCATCAACAGAAGTATAGTTGGGAAATTTGTGGAGCTGCACCTTAGACGAATGACGGCGTCTTCACTTTTGGCTGACTTCTATTTCTAGCTTTCTAGCTCAGTGTTACAGTCTCTAAATCACCATGTTTTGGAACAAACGTAAGACGTGGCCGATTGGTATCAGCCACCTTCCCATAAAAAAATCCTGTATCCGCCCCTGAAGTGCGCTATTTCTGAAAGCGTCTCAACTATATTCACTTCGGTAAACACATCTAGCTTGTGTATGACTTGAAGTAAGACCCTTTGCATGCAGCAATAGGAAACCGAAAATCGCGAGACCAAAAACTTCAAGCTTGGAAGTCGTGGTAAAAAAAGAACACATTCTTTTTTTTCAAACTAATCAACCTACCTGTCAGTCATGAAAAATTTCGGGAATTTCGGCCCTATTACTTTTACACAGTCAGCTCCGTTTCTGCTCTGTTTTTCTCTTTACCTGTAAAGCTTAAATGCAACCTAGCGAACTGGTTGTCTGTACAACAGAGACAACATCAATGATAGATCTATATATTTAAATTCGGAGGATGTCTCGGCCTTCGAGTGTTTAATGGAGTTTAAGAGGTTTGTCATAACAAAGCATAATCTTTAAAAGTTAAACATCACTTTACTTTTAAACAAAAAACCGATGGGAGCGGATCCTCCAAGAGAATTACGCTTCGTGAGTTATTGTGTTGAGTTACCTCAAAGTGAGTTGCAAAATTTTTAATTTCATGATTCTTCTGACAAAATCTTGAATTTTCAAGGTTCTGCCGGCAAGATTTTTTCCGGAAGAATCTTGAAATTCAAATTTTTTCCGGAAGAATCCACCCGGCAGAATCTTGAATTTGCGCAAGATATTGAAAATTAGGGATCTGGCGAAGAAGCCAACAAGCCAACAATTTTGCTGGCAAAATCTTGATTTTTTTTGTGCGATCATGATTTCGGGAGTCTTTCCCCATGTCTAATCCCTTTCCAAAGCGAAGTGAGGGAGAGAGAGAAGATCGAACAGGGCACCCAACAGCAATTTTCGGAAAATATCTGTTCGGAAGACGATTTGAGATCTAGAATTTTCGGAACAATTTGTTGTAAAATGTCTTGCTTGCCTGCTTCTCCTAGGATTTTCCAACATCTAAAAAATGGTATCATTGCCCACTTTTAACGGATTTTTACCCTTAAAAGGTCACCTAGAATTTTCGGAAGCCTTTTTTCTGGCTGAAATTTTCGAAAAGGTTAGTTTTGATCCCTATAATTTCCACTAGACTTTAAGCTAGGATATCCGAACAGATGAAAGATTTTTAGGGGATAAAAAGATGCCTCTATCTATCGTTTAGATACTAGAATACGTCTAACAATGCTATGTTTAAGTGGTTTTGAACTTTATTCTCGTTGGGTACGGTACCCTTGATCGAAAACAAATACAACAGCAAAACCGTTAGCGGTTACTACAAATAGTGATCGTACATAGGTCATTTTCATCTCCTTTGAAACTGACACACTAGAATACACGATTTCGTCAGCACGGGACTCCTCCCCAACGTTATCCATCACAAAATACCAAAACAAAGTGAAAACATTCTGAGGCTCTGTACTCTTGAGAACAAGCTGCTCAAGCTATAGTTTCGTGACGATGCATGTTTTTAATTTCAAGATATTCTTCCTGTATCCGGCAAAATTTTAAATTTCTAAATTATGCCGGAAGAATCTTGAAATTCAAAATTTTACCGGCAGAATCGTTAATTAATTGCAAATTCAAGATTTTGCAACTCACTGTAAGGTTAGCTTGACATCGTAACTCAAGCACTTTGATGCCCTAGCCGGCATAACAGGTGTTTCATGAGCCATTGATGCGAAGCGAACGCGGAATTTTGCGCGAAGCGCGAGACGAGGGGAGGAGAAAAAAAATAAAGCGGGCCTATCTGAACTCGATATAAGATTTGTTACCCAATTTTCTTAGCAATGGGGCTCCGCGAGCGCGTGGAACTCCGCTAAAAAGTGTTTTTAATGTTTTTAGGACGAAATTGTTGTTGGGTGCCCCTGTTACTTTAGTATCTGAAATAGATTGATAAACAGCTGCCAAAATGGGAGCACAAGAATGAAATTTATTCCAATTAGTTTTCATTTCATTTTTCATTTTTTGGTTAATAATAAGGAGCTGAACTGAAATAAAACCAAAGAAAAATAAGCTCACGGTCAGTCAGCAGTTTAATTTCTGTATTGCTTCGTGCAGCTTCAAATCTAAATCCCAGCTTTTTCCACTATCAATGTAAAAATGCAGTTTATCAGGATATCCTGAAGTTGCGCCTCGCTTGGCTCATAAAGCGCCTGTTTTACAGGCTATTTAAATTTCCAGTTTTTTTTTTTCTTTTAATCCAAAGTAGATATAAAAAAAAGCACAAACTCATAAATACATGCTAAATCAAATCTGCCACGTAAGTGTCCCTTGCCGAGTTTAAACGGGCAAAGTTAGAAGGAAACGTCATTCATCGATCGAGATAAGCGTATTATATTTTAGCTTGTTTTTAAACTAGGAATTGTTTTGAATGAATATAATGCACCGGTCAATTCCAAAACCATCCATACCCCCGGGCACACCCCGGCCGGGTATTTCACTGGAGTTTTACTCCCTAGAAAGGGGAATATAATTTGACCCACTGACCCAAAATGAGGCCTGCCCGGTCGGGCATTTGACTTTCGTCTCAAAACGCCGGTCAGGGATTTCGTCTTTCTTTCCGCATTCAGCATTTGCACCGCGTTCATTAGTCACTATTCCTATATACATTGTTTTGTTAGAGCTTTTGAAAGCTTTTGAAAAAGCCCGTTTAATGTGAGCTTTCCGGAATGAAAAATTTTATTGAAATAAACAAACCTCCGTACTGGACAACTTTACGAGACTTTAGATATTTTGGATGTGTTTAGTAGGAAATTTACCATCAGGTGCTATTTGAATGAACGGTTTTGATGGATGGGAAAATTTTAATATTTTTAATTTTAAATAGTGGCTCCAGTGATGGGTAAGGGATTTGACGCTTTCTGAAGCGCTAGTCGGTGGGGTATTTGACCATCTAAACTACCAACATACCGGGGAATTTGACCAAAAGTTTTCAAAAAATTCAAATGCCCGGGGGTTTGCCCAGCGGGGCGGGGGTTGTGGAATTGACTGGTACATAATAAAGCATTTATTGGATTCGGCTTTCTTAAGATCTGAAGAATTATGCAGATCTCGAAGGCATTGCTAATTAATCGTGTGAAAATATCAGTCAAATGCTTTTAAAGTTGTTTTTCCATAAATATACTATATAGTGCGCTCAGTTCCACGCCCCCAAGAATAACTAAGTGTTCACAGCATATCGAGGTCAATGCAAGGGTTTCATGTGTTCTTGAATTCTAAAACTTACGCAGCTAATATACCAAATTGAAGGAACCAGAAAAGAACTAGCCTGCGTAGCTGGCGGGATTGTTGTGCCCGGTAAACTTTCTTAGCGACGGAGTGAGCGGCGAAGCCGCGAGCGAGGGATTTTTGCGAGCTGGCGGGATTGTTGTCCGAGGTACTTTCTTGGCGGCGGAGCTGCCACGCTAAACGAGTGGCGACGCCGCGAGGAAATTACTCCTAATATTCACTTTGCTCCGCCGCCAAAAAAAGAGGCACTCGCCCGCTAATCCTAGCTGGAAAAGAACTTTTTAATATTATCCAAAGTGGAAATTTCTACATAAATTACAGCAAAGCATGACCTATAGTAGTCTGATGTCTTGTCTGATCAAATCTACCCGTATATTTCTCGTAGAAAAGCCTGGAAATAAGCTTTGTTTTGATTCAGAACTCAATCTGCATTTGTAAAGTCCTGATAAGCGAGAATTCTCTTCTTATCCTGAGGGGCGGGCGCTAAGCGCAGTGTTAGCCCTGGAGAGTAACTGAGTGGGAGGCTATTGGATCAGTGGTTTCCTGGAAATTTGGGCTATTGGCCAATCGTTGAGCTAAATAGAACATGTTAATTGTTTTTCAAATTCACGGTTGCGAAGAGCTTAAGCGTCGAAAAAGTGTAGGCTGATTACTTCTCCGCTAAGCTAATTAGGATCGAGGTCTAGACTCCCCACCATCTTAAGGAAAAAAGGGGACTGTGAACAGACTATTAACTCAGAAACAGAAAGAGCCTTCGTGATACGAAACATATTTATTGTCAAGCGGCATCATCGATAAATCGCGAGTGTGTCTTTGAGTACTTCTATTGAATATAAGGTCAAAAAAAACATTTTGTTATAAAACATCATGATTTAACACTACTTTCACAGACTGAGAGACCACACGTGACAAACGAGATAGATAATAACACGACCTATTTCATAAAATTTATCTCTGATATAAAGAAATTTGTATAAAACTTTCTCTGGCTGTAGTATGTTAAAGAATAACTTCTTCAATCTCGTCATCAATGTCGCCGAGCGCATTGTTCACAGCGCGAACGTTTTGTTGCAAGTGTACTCTACGCCGAGGTAGTAAAGAATCCCCTTCACTGTTTTTCCGTGTGACGTCTACTTTATTCTCCCACGGATAGGAGGCTTTGTCTTTATTTAACGACTTGTCCCCAAACAGAGGTTCTCCCGTTGGCTTAGGATTATCATTTTCAAACAGGTCATCGCCAAACACCGATGCCCCTTTGCTTGCGAAGCCTCTTGTTCTTCGATTCCGCACTTGACTGTCTCTCTCACCAAATATATCCCCGTTTTGCTGAGTTGAAGCAGTCTTAGTGGGTGCACCGCCTAACGTAGGTTTGTGATCACCAAATATTACACCATTTTGTTCTTTCTGGGGTATAGCTTTCTTCCCCGTCCCGAAGTCAAGACCACTGTTTTTCCGCGTCGTGTCTTTTTTCGTGCCAAAAGAAGGATTATAACCTCCGAATGAGATTTCATCTTTTTCTCTACTGTCTCTTTTCGCGGCAGCCCTTCTGCCGAGAGTTGGTTTATAGGAACCAAAGCTAAGATCGTCCGACAACGAGTCCTTACCGTCTACTTTGGCGCTTTGATCTTTAATGTTCTCAAGTGACACATGGGCGGGAAGTCCATGATGAAGATTCTCTACAGTTTGTTTGAAATCATAGGAATAGCCACTATGTTTGGAACGGGCACTGCTGTGTTTCTTTCTATCCCCTCCGATATCAGAAAAAACATCGTCGTCAGAGGCCACACTTTTCGGCGCAGGCTTTGCTTTCTGCGGCTCTGGTTGGTCACTCTGAAGAAAGATTGGTAGCGTTTTGGGTTTATTATCAACAGGAGGATCCGCAGTATGTCCTACTGTTACACCACTGTCTGGTTTATCATTACCTGAATCTATCGCTCGCATCCGAGCCAACAACAAGTCTTTCTTTCGGCGAACTTCCGCGTCTTCTTCGAACCGCTTTCTCTCTTCTTCTTCTTTCTGTTTTCGCAAGCGTTCTTCTTCTTCCCGTTGTTTGTTTAGCTTTTCTTCTTCCTCCCTTCTCCGTCTTTCTTCCTCTGCTTTTCGCTTCTCTTCCTCCTCTCTCCGCGTTCTCTCTTCTTCCTCTCTCCGCTTCAGCTCTTCTTCCTCCAAGCGCCTTCGTCGCTTCTCTTCGTCAAGTCTACTCCGTTCCTCTGCGTCCCCTCTAAGTCTATCATCATCATCCTTATCACGTTTATTAGCTTCTAACACAATGGGTTGAGCCGCTTCAGAAACAGCCGGCTTATCCTGCCGAACTTCAACTTTGAAAGACCTCTCCGCTTCATCCGTTAACAGTGAGCCAGTATCACTCGGTGCGTTTGTTAAAAACACGTTTGCCCGTTTCTCTAGGGTATCCGCGGATTTTCCAGTGTGAATGATAGGAGCGCTAATAGCAGGAGCCTGGGGCCCAGCGGGGAGGGCTGGCAATGTAGCGCCTCTCTTCTTCTGTTTAGTAATTTGGTAATGGTAAATGTTCTTCTCATCCAACTCTTTTTCCTTTTCCTGTAAAATAAGACATATGGGATAATTAAACTTTAAAGCTCTAATACTGACAAAAGGGTCATACAAATTAAAGACATAAAAAGTTGGCCAGGTCTTTTTCTTAAGTCCCGATTGGTTGTCATGGACAAGAAGATTTTCTTCGCCTTATGTAAAGGAATCCAAGGCAGTCTTGGATTCTGGATTGCAATCGTTAGTGGGATTGCCGATTCCTTGAGATGTATTCCGGATTCTAAAGGTTAGGATTCAACAATTCCACAAGCAAAAAAATTCCCGGATTCTTGAACCTGGATTCCCTTGCACGGGGCGATTTTCCTGCTACCGAATAAGAAAGTCATCTCATACATGTAACGTGAATTAATAAAAATGATGTTTTCTCCCTCTTTTTTGGAAACAAATGCTCCTCGTTATCGCAATGAAAAAAGTTATTGAAAGCAGCAGGGGGCGGGGGAGGGGGCACATTTGTATTAATATTACACCTTAATGAATTATAGAGATGCGACTTAATTCTAGGAAAGTTTCGATGGATTCAATGTAATGCGACTACATATTGCGCTGATTCGCGACTGATCGATGGGCTGTCCATGGCTAAAAAAAGAAAAACTTATGTGTTACTGAAACGTTGTTGCTTCACGCCCAAAAAAAAAAAGAAAAAAAGAAAACTAAAATTACAGAGGGAAGGCAGAAGACAGCGTGAAACATTTCTTTTTTTTAAATTTAATATTGTTTTTTCCGATCCAGAATCATTTAAACGAATTCTTTATTGTGGCGGTGCTTTTAGCATAAAAAACAGGTGAAAAACTAAATTAATGAGAAAAGATTATTTTGTTAGGGCAAAAACAAAAAACAAAGGTGAATTCTTGATCTAAACATTTCTAAAATTGTAATGGAAATATCGCTTAATTTTTTCCGCCACTTTTCTGACAGAAGCCAATTTAGATCAAGGAAAAACCAGACGCAACATTTATGTAAACAGTTGGTAAGAGTCTAAAATTAAAAAAAAATCATATTAAAAAAGGTATATTCCTGAATTCTATTTTCAACAAAAACAAGCTTCCGCTTTAAATGTTTATTCATCAACATTTATGAAAATTCTACATGCTTTTTAACGAGCTGTAGACATGAACTGCCTACACTGCAGTCGTCTATACAAAGTATAAGTTGATGTAAAGTTTTTTTTAGGGTGGTTATTCCATCACTATCAACTGTTTTTCTTCCCTCTATATAATTTTCACCATTCAGGAGGTTACAGCATACACGTTCTTGTTGTACAGTGGAAAACCGCAGTTGTTGTAATGTTACCTGTAATCTCTCACGTAGTGATCTGAAATCCTCCTGCACTCTTTGAAGCTCTTCTTTAGCATGTTTGTAGCGATCCTTTTGCTCTTTCATTTCTCGCTGTCTAGCCTTGTCTTTCAGGGAGATGGCTTTCTCTAGTTCCTAGAGATTGTGAGAACAAAGCAGCTGGGTGAAACAGTTCTATTACCATGTCATGATAAATGAACTCATTTCTGATGTGTTGTTTTTTTAATAATTGTTTTAGTCAAGTTAGCATATGAAAAATTAATAGAGGGGATAACAATTAAACAACAACAAAGGAAAGGACATGTATTCCTCTTTATCTGGTACACTGGTATACTGGTAACATTTTCAAGATACTTTTATCAGAGATGACCCAACAGTTAAAACAGTATTCAATTTGTCTTTCAGGAAAAACTAAAAAGTTACACATTTAATTAATTACAATGTTATCGCAAAATCCGTGTCTGTAGTCATAATTTAATATTTGAAATTCTTGTTAGATAATAAGACTTGTATAGGAAACATAGGACTGTAATGGTGTTTATTCAACAAGACTGTATTTTTAAAAAACAACTGAAGAATATAGAAGGAGCACAAACATATCTACTACACTTAGGTGTAGGTTTACACTGAAGGAGATTTTTCCCGCTTCATGATGAAAATGCAACACTTTGGCACTGGATTCTATTTGGCTCTCACAAACAGATGAGTGAATCCAAAATAAAAATAAAAAACACTTTGGTTGTGCAGATAAAGATTTTGAATAAAGAATCTATGGCAAATACTTTGTAAGAAGTGGAAACACCTGTGAATCAGAATTTTATCAAATTTAATAATTCCAGAATCATTTAAGAATTGGGATAAACCTCCTCCAGTGTAAACAGGTCTATCCTCAGTGTTAATAATAGATTAAGTTGACCGCCCATAGCAATGGATATTTTCTATTCCCTTAGGGGTAAGATAAAAGCCAGGGTGCGAGATTTTACTTAGGATTGTTTTTTTCTAGCAGTTGAGATGCAGAAGAGAACTGATAAGGTTTGTGAATCGAACTGGAAGAGAGACATGTTCACACTAGACTAAACACTACTGTTAACATACATGCATGTTAAGATCAGTTTCATCAAGAGCAGTTTTTCATGTCCAAACTGAGTAAAGTTGTACTGAAACCTGAGTTAAATGTCATCACCCAAGTGAACTGGTGACCACACTCAGTGGTCAGAGCACATGATAGGCACTACAGAAGTACTAGGTTCAAGCCCTGCTCCAACCAGTTGTTGGACTCATTTCTTGGTAGTCCCAAGTTAAACTATGCAACCATGCTGGTATAGTCAACTGGATTTAACCTCCTGCAATATGTGATTTTTAACCTAGTCATGTTTTCTGAGGGTGGTACAGGAGGAATTTTTGGCATTGTTCATGGACCAAAAAAATAAACTACACATAATCACAAATCATGAATATCAAAAATTTCATTTCAGTTTTTTAGTCACGTTAATCAGCATGTAAATTACCAGTTTTACCTTGTTCTTACACTGAACAAAGATATAAAAGTGGCAAAAGAGAGCCTGGCAAAACAGCAAAGTGGTGAAAAGGAAAAAGAAGACTGCAAATAGCAACTTTATAAAGATCATCATCATTCTCATTTGATGATGTTTTCATAGTCTTTATTCATATTCCAGAGGTCTCAAAACTGAAAATCACAAGAAAATAAGTAATGAAATCTGGAACATCGATTATTTATTGGAGTTTTTCTCTAGGCACACTCAACCTTTTGGTCACGGGATGCGAAGAATAGTTTATAGAATTCACATTTCAAAAAATAAAAAAAACC
Source organism: Porites lutea (assembly GCF_958299795.1). NCBI lineage: Eukaryota > Metazoa > Cnidaria > Anthozoa > Scleractinia > Poritidae > Porites > Porites lutea. The sequence continues at coordinate 57,076,361 of NC_133201.1, read as the reverse complement.
AATCCCATATCTTGAAAATGCCTGTCTACAACCCTCTTCCTCCACCCCTCCCTGTCAAAGCCTACCCAATGTTAGCTATTGATTAAGACAATAATGAGTGCAGGAAAGTCACCATGACAATGAAAACTGGGAACACTACTAGCTGTCCATTAACGCATATGTCTGTTTAACAATAATAATCTACTTATAGACAAAAGAAAGGATGTCATAAATATGTTTCAAAGCCAAGTGAAACTATAAGCCACAGATGAGTAAACATCTTGGCATCATTTTACAGTCAATAAAGTGTATGAAACAATGGAAAATAATATATAATATTATTACTGCTGTCTATTTGTTTTTAGTTTTTTTGCAGAAAAAAATATCACGCATGAGAGACAGAGAAAAACAAATTGCACCCGATCATTTCCATGCTCTTTACCCTCATGAACCATACATGTATCTCAAGACCAATGAGCATGCAGTTATTGTTTATAATAATACAGACTGAGATGACTATAAGGAGAAGTTCCACTATATTTGCATGATGTCCTCATACAAACAAGAGGAAGAGACAAGGTCTTTAATTAATTCATCACCATTACTTACCATTATCTTCTTATCTTTCAAAGCCACTTCATTTTCAACATTCTCTAACTTTTTTGCTAGCGCAGCCCGTTCCCCTAGTTTTTTCTCCTGTGAAAGTTCGCGGAAGCTTTTAACTTTGTCTCTCAGTTTCTGAATCTCATGATCTCTATCTTGGGACTCTTTTTCCTTCCTATGCAAGACTTCCTGATTTTTCTTCAGTCTTTCTTTTAATGTTTGCATTTCCGCACTGTGCCTTTGAAGCAATATCGGTAAGGCTGCTTCCTCCTCGTCAATTTTTCTTATTTCTCTTTCTTGACGATGGCTCACCCTTTTTAAAGACCTATTTTCTAATTTTAACTCCTCCACCTCCTGCTGTAGTTCTTCCATGATATTTGCCAACCTTGAAACTTTGTGTTTGTTTGCAGACAAAACACGGCGCATCATGGAACTCTCACCTCCAGCTGTTTTGGTCGTCATTTTTGAGGTGGCTGATTGGCTTTTCTTGTTCCTAGGTTTTGTAGGCCCTACAATAAGTAGCAGAGACAACAAACATTTCATTAATGATTTGAATGATAACAAAATTACTTATAACTTTTATGTTTACCTACAATAAGCATGTGTGGTAATACATACATGTATATTATATGCATTTGTACACACACATGCACATATACAGTCACACACAAAATAAAGCAATATTCAACAATTATTGTTGGAGGCAAGAGGCATGTAAGTTAAATATGATTTTCCGGTTAAGCCAGCACATACCAGCGATCAGAACATGATGATTGTTTGAGAAAGTCAGGTTTTGAAGAATATTAAGACAGAATCCATCAGCAAATTGAGTAATTTTAATTTTCAGTGGACAAAAATCTTGTACCAGAATAATATAAAGCATATTGCATTCTTTTTTACATTTTTCAGGGGCTAGAGATGTAATTAGTCATCTGTAATAACACCAAAGAAAATTTCTTATGGGAGCCTGAGAAAATGAATGTCAAATTTCACAAAATTACATCTTACACATGAAATTTTCAGAATTTTACCTGTGTTTTCACAACGTTTGCGAAATTTGACGGATTCACTTTCTCGCACTCCCATGAGAAATTTTCTTACGCATTATTACAGACGACTAATTACATCTCTAGCCCTTGAAAAATGTAAAAGAGAATCCAATATTCTTTAAATTATTCTGGTACAAGGTTTTTGTCCACTGAAAATTAAAATTACTCAATTTCCTGGTGGATTCCGTCCTAATACCCTGCTGGTGCTCTGGGTGGTATAGCCAGCAAAGTGGAAAAATAATGATTAACAGAAAATTGAGTTCAATGGAAAAGTGTTTCAGGTAAATTCATACATGTCTAGTCTTGGCTCATTTTGCAAATAGTAAAAATAATCCAGGACCCCAACTTGGAAAATGGTTAACGAGACTCTGGTGTTACGAAGGAGTAAACCAAAACAAAAACAGATTTCTGTCTGAGTTAATAAATAACTGTTCAAAATGACAAATCAATTAATTCAGTGCTGATTAATTATTAACACTAGAAAATAAATTAGAGCGGCCAAATGTATTTTAGAAACTATCCCCCACAAAAGATAAACATGGGATACTCTCTCGGTTATTTCGTGGCGACTTTAGCATTCGAGAAATCGGCTGAGATCTCACCTGTAACACAGTAAGCCGAAAGCGAGCTGCACTCAGCTCAGCCCTCAACGATTAATCTTTAGCTTCTGGAATTCGATCTACTCCTCTATTTGCCATGCATGGTCTACAAACACCGGTCTATTTGTGCATCAAATATCATTTCTGAGTCGAGGGAGAACAGCCCCTTCAGGTTGAGTAATTATGAAACATCTAACACATCAATAGGCTTAGCCGAGAGGATTTATAGCACGACAGTTCATGTCTGATAAATAGTTTTTCGAAACAACGTATCTCTACGTCTACAAAACACCTTTTAAATCAAAAGCACGTTTACCTCTAGTCGTGCTATAAGCACTTCTGTACGAAGCAAAAGAATCTCTCCTTGAAGAGGCCTTTTTTGATCGTGATCGATACTTTGGCGGTGAGCTTGAAGGAGTACGATCTCTTTCCGATCTACGAGAATGCCTCGATGATCTAGAATACCTTCGGCTAGCTTCTTTCGTCGGGCTCGGGTTGTCGAAATCGTCCTCGTAGCTATCGTAATCATCTGAATATTTGCCGGACATTTCACCACTATCTTGGTTCTTTTCTTCGGCAAAGAGGCCTTCCTTTCGGGTTACAGAAATAACTGAAGATTTCTTTACTTTCGAAGTCAGTCGATCCAAAGCAGTAAAATCGGTCTCATCGTTATAGGACGAATTTAAACCGATATTAGATAAGAACGGAGGATTTTCAAATTCTAGAGTCATAACAGGACTCTAGATCGACTTTCAAACAATTATTGATGGTAGTTTTGATTGTAGGACCTTTCAATCCAGCAGCAAAATCACTGTGTTGTAATAATTACTTCTGCTGTAACATGGCGGCAGTGTAGAATGTTATGTTGTGCGTGACGTCACGTTGCCAAAACACCTTGTAGTCACGGAAACGCGAAAATCAAATGTCGCCCCAGTTTCACTCGGCGGCTTTGCACGCGCGAAATCCGGATTACTCTTCAGCTGGGCTTTACAAATTGCTCAAATTTTAGAGAGATTTTCATCTCGGACAAAAAAAAAAGTGTCCAATTTTTCAGTAAAGTAAAACGCTTTGAGGCCGAGGTAAGTCAACCTTGTCCCGCTTTTACAATAAAGGATTAACTTAACTGCAAAAACAGTGGACGAAGATCCTGCTTGTTGTAAACGTTGGATCTCTAGAAAAGAGATCTAATCAGCTAAAATATAAAGAACCAAAAACGACAAGCCCGCTTTTGTGTAGTTAACTTTATCATTACTTGAACAAAAAAAAAACAACAACAACAACAGCAGCAGCACTTTTTTCCTTTAATCAACAGCTCTGGTGGAAGTCTAGTTTAGACACCGTTAGGGGCCAATTACTGCTCCTGACATCGTAACCTGACTTGAAAAAGATTAGCCTGGTAAAACAGCCCTCTCTTCCCATTCCTCGCCGAACACTAAGGAAGTTTCGCCAGTTTTTGCATGCTAGGGAAAGTTGTCTTTTTCAGTCAATGACACAGGCGGCTCCTAAGGACAATCCGATCAAGTACTCGAGCGGCTCGTTGATTCAGACATCTCTCTTTGGAGTCAGTTTGCGACTCGATGAGATGGCTCAAAATTAAGCTACCTGTCATTTCTTTCTTTAGTTTCTTTCTTTCTTTCTTCTTTTATTCCTCTCGTTTCATATAAAGTTCTTAGATTTGTTTATAGTTACTCTGAATAACCAAAATGTACGCCCAAACAAGCCCTCTCAGCTAGTTTCTCCAAAATACCCCTTAACAGGATGGGCTTCTGCCCTTAACTTTCGGGAGCTTCCTGAATCAGAACTTTGTTTAAAAATAGCAGAAGAGTGGCAGCTCCGGATCTAAGAGCAATTTGTCCCATTAACTTAATTTCTTTCCATCAAACATTAAAACTTGATAGCTGAAAGTAAACACACAGAAAAGCTTGCCAGGGGACCAAATAGGTAAGGCATGTGTACAGACCGCCGCTCCGGCTGTTTGCTAATAGATTGAAATGAAAGAAATTGATTCACAGAGGAGTGTTTTCCATTCGGAAGCCAAGCGGCTGTACATCAGAACACTGTATTACCGTTTCTAAGGTGACGATGTGTAGTACTAAGCTTCATTCCATCTCTAATTAGTCGAGAAAGTACCAATGGCTCGATGTTTTTTTATCAAGTAAAACATTGTACTTATTCAAAACTAGAGAAAGCAGTCATAAAATGACCTTTGAAAATTTACTTGACGAACTTAACAGGGGTGACACGTCAGTAACGGGTAACATAATATTCTGGTCAATAAATAAGGACAGAAACAAATAACTTAACCTTTAATCAGCATAACAGGCCTACTTTCCATAGGAAAGCCAGCTAGCTCAGGAGTTCAGAATGTACTAGCGGGCAGAAAGAAGATTTGAGCCCGCGTCGACCAGGCTGAAATTCGTCGCTCTAACTGAGAATCACTCAGCCATGTTGGCTTCTACAAAAACCAATCTAGGTTTCAATTCTATTTGAAGTGATCCAGGAGCCCTTAACCCGGCTAGAGCGAGCAATTCCATTGCGCAGCCCATGCAACGGCGTATTCCATGCAGACCAAACTAATTTTAGATCATGGTTTTTGCCGCGAATTTTTACTACATAAAGTAAGTCTTACAAGAAAACAGTATTTCTAATGTTTTCAAAGGAATTACTATTTCTTTTTGCAATTATTGTACTGTGGATGCGCATACATATGCAACGTACTCCTTTTTTCGCGGGAAAAATGCTCCAAAATGATGCTAAAAATAAAACGCCGTTGCATAGGCTAAGTATGGGAGTTGCTTTTGCTCCTGCTAAGAGGCTCCTACCTAATTCTAATACAAATGGATCTTCTACATACCTCTCAATGAAGGAAGTTGTTTCCTCTTGCCCTTAATTATTGGTGCATAATTAACAAATGTCACTTCCTCAACAAGTGACGTCTGCCTTGAGGAGGAGAAGTAACTGCGTGGAGACTGGGCCGTACTAACAGGCCTGGTTGCTGTGCTTGACGCGCGTTCAGTTTCCGCAGCGCTCCAGCGGCTGCTCGCTCTGTCACTTTGTTCGCTTTCCGGTGGCCTGGGGCTTAATTGCCCTTCTTCTCCTCTACTCTCTGTACGACTTCCGTTAAAAGCAGAGTCACTTGTGTTTGTTTTAGCGACATCTTCTGTTTGTGACTTGGCAAATGAAACCTGTTTTACAGGTCTCTTTTTCCTACGTTTTACTCTCTGTTGTTTATCAACGTCAGAATCATTACTGCTGAGCGAAGTCTGTCTTACAAGTCCTACTTTTCTGGAATTAACGTTAGGTCTGTTAGATTTTCTTTTTGAAGAAGGTTGATTCTTTTGTTCTCTATTTGTTGAATAATTTTTCTCAATTAAATCATGCCTTTTAGCGTCGCGTGCCTTTTTCGATTTCAATCGCTTTTTATCCTTAGGATTAACATGGTTATTCGGAGCCACACTTTGCGTACTATCTCCTTTACTCGTAACATATTCCTGTCCAAATCCTGCCCAGTTTTTTATTGTAACTTCAGAATTTCCACTGCTCTCACTGGGCGTCAGTTTATCTCGCTGGCTGCTGCAAGGTGGGCTCAACTCTCTCCGATCAAATATTGTGCTCTCCACTTCGTCAAATTCACTCGCTACGACAGAGAGAGGGGTGGCAGAGCGCCCGCTAACCTGTCTACTACCGGGTGGAGTATAATTGTCCTCTTCATGATCACTCATTGGTGGTTGGGTTTCTAGTGGTATTTCCTCTTCTACTTTTATTTCCTCTTCTTCGTTTATACTTATTTCTTCGCCTACAACTTTGTCTTCTTCCTCACGCTCCACGTTCTCTTCCTGATTTTGCTCAAACGATTCGTCCTCCCTGTTTGGTGTTTCAAGAGGAGTTATGTCTCTAGTGTCATCATAAATTGTCGGGATGCTGCTCATACTAGCATTTAAACTACTGGTGTAATGAGTCAGCGCGTCCTCACTTTTTTCATCTTCTATTTGCTCTGATTCCTCAGATTCATCATCTTCGTCATCGTCGTCGTCATCATCGTCGTCATCATCCTCATTATCATCCTCAACCAGGGAAGATGATGAACGAGAGGTTCTGGCGGTATCCTTGCTCGAATCTTCATTCTCTTCATCAGTTTTGTTTTCCTTGGCGATAACAGAGTCGATGTCACTGTCAACAGAACTTGATGAATCGGAATCTTCTTCAGAATCCTCGTCATTCTCTATGTTTTCGCTTGCAGAACGATCAGCATGAACGCTGTTACCTTCATCCTCTGATTCAAAGTTCTTATTCTCCACTTCAAGCGATTTATCCGAAGCATTTTCACTTCCGCTTGGTTGATTTATTTTCAAGTTTGTATCCTTCTGAGTTAAATTTTTGGGTGATCTTGTTTTCTCTCGTTTACTCATGTCTTCCAAAACAACAATGTTGGCGGAGTTGCTCTCTTGTTTTTCTTTCTCATCACAAATTGCTTCCTTTTCATTACTTTCCTCTTTGTGGAGTGAGTCCTTCAAAATTGCTTCATCGCTTACAAAGTCTGTACTTTCTCCGTCCCCCGCCGATCGAAAACTAGCTTGTCTTGCTATGGCGTCTTTTAGAGAAGTTTGATGTCGAGTTGTTTGTCTTTGATGTTTCTGGAGATTCTCTTCAGTAAGAGGCGCTGGTGAGTCTCCTTGACTCAGCATTATTCCCTGTTCCTCGCACTGTTTGCGGTTTCAACTGAAATTTGGGCTGACAATAACGTTTATTTGTTATACATATCCGTTTCATGATTACTTCACTTCCATTTTGACGGTTGAACAAACAAGACTGGTCACTGGCTGCGTATTATCCTACAAGATGATAAGCAAACGTAAACGTAAAGTTAATAAAATAGAAAATAATTCATATCCTCGATGACTGTATTCATTACTTGGAGACATTGTTCGTGTTTCTTGAGAAACAGAGTCAGTTAACCCATGCTAATAAAGCCGCGCGCACGATTCGAAAAAAAACTGACGAAAACAGTTTATTTAAAGGTAACTGACAAATAACCAAATACAGGTAGTGACCGGGGGCTTAAGTGACATTTTTGAAATTAAGTATCACAGTGAAAGTCCAATAACCAATAAATACAAAAAGTATATAAATTTGAAATACGTATTAAAATTAACTGCATACAGAACGCCGGCAATACAGGTGGAGTTTTTTAGTTTCCACTTGATCTGACCAAAAACTGTGAGTAATACAGTCAGTCGTGATTTAGTTTGTTGCGCATGATAATATTGAAAATAGTTTGTTCTTAACTGTTAGAAAATTATGCGATCATGATTTGTTCTTTACATGTTGTAGTAGATTTAGCTCAAAAGCCGACTAAGAAAAACGAAAAGGCCAGGTTTTTGTGGTCCTTGTCATATTTCCCTCTTACTGATAATTTCTTTTGACTCTACCAAACCGCAGGAGACAGATAAAACAAGCCATTTTTGAGTGAAAATTCATGGTTTAACAATAAATAGTAATAATAATACAATAATAGGTTCAACAGTAAATCTTGTGGTTAGAATCATACAGAGTGCTTATTTATGTGTTATTTTTCATGTGAAGCGCAAAAATTAGCATTTCTCACAATTTTAACCTGATTTCTAATTCTTGGTAAAATCCAAGATGGCGGCCAAAATGGCGACTATTGTTGGTGACGTCATAGGCCTCCGGCAGTGCCACCACTAATAAAATATATCTCATCTTGTTAAGAAGATCAAAGGCTTTCCACTGAAGGCAACATTAAAAACGGAGGGGTATGAATTTGCATGTACGTCCGAGGGTTAAGACTGGAAAAACATTAGCGGCCCTTAACAAATTTTCAAACCTTTTGACTCATGGATTATGTGACATTCATAGATTACCGTCATGTATGATGTATTGTATTTAATCATCATCATCATCATCATCATCATTATTATTGTTATTATTATCATCATTTAAAACTAGTGGCTGTGGATTCAGACCAATTTGGATGAATTGTGAAGACAAAACGTTTTCAAGATGGCTTTTTTGATAGACTAGTATCGTGTATAGTATAGAACAACTTAGCTCTATACACAAATATTTTATTTTAGAAAAAGTTTTAGAATTTAGTTCACTAAATGTCTATACTACTGTTTATTTTCCATCCTGATAAGCCATTTAAATGACGAAACCTAAGCATCGAAATTCCAAGAAATTAAATAGAACTTCGTGTCAAAATAAATCAAAAGTCTGAGTGGATAGATCCTTCAACAGTTTCAATGTCAGTGTCCGCACAAAAACTGTGAAAATCGATCCGGGCTTTGTAAAAGGGATGCAGAAGGGATTTTTCACACTTCTATTGGTAATTTTTCATTCTCAGGATTTTTCACAAAATGTGTCAGTTTTATAACATGACTTTTTACCACATGGTCAAATGAGGATTCTTTTTTGTTTAAAGATGGCTTAATTTGTCTACAATTATTTCGAAAATATAAACATTCTGATCCAGCTGGAAAATTATCCTAACCACGAAAATAAACAATAACGTAGCCTTCAAAACTGTTAGTTCGCAAAAGAAAATAAGGACGAAAACAATTAAAGCAAAGGAGTTGTTAAACATGTTTTTGGTTACGAAAAGTTATTAGGTTTGTTACGTTAACACGCAGAATGAATAGAAACGGAGGATTTGTCCATGAAGTGCGTTGTAGACTACATCAAGTTACATCCAATTAAGAATCCTTCACAAAATTGATTGTGCCATAGATTTTTGTATTACTGCAATGATTTCCATAGATTTTCCGGGGGAAAATAGGATATCACGGTGTGCGTTTAACTTTGACGATCTCCCGCTGTTGAAAGTTAATTTGGAATCTACACAGAGGATAATGAATTTTACAAACAAACAGCTCCATTATATAATCGTAATTTTTTTTCGTCACTTAAGAAAACATAAACAAGTCATCTAATGAAAAAAGAAACCAATTGGTATTATTATAGATAAGATTAATGTACGGATGTTGACTTGTTCAGTTTTACGAAGGACGACCACATGGCCGGTACTACACTTAACTTTGATCCGTTTTAACAAAACAGGGAGTTTCCATTTGAAAGTTAAGCAGTGTCGAATAAGACTTTGAGCAAACTAAAGGTCAATGCCAAATATAAAATAAGTATGCAGTGTACAGTCAACTCTCTTCAAGACGGACACCTTTGGGACTGGCAAAAAGTTTTAGTGTCCATCTTAGAGAGATGTCCGTCTTATAAAGAGTCAAATAAAGGGAATAAACAAAGGAAGGGACCAACTCTAGGTGTCCGTTTTACAGAGGTGTCCGTCTTATAGAGGTGTCCGTTAAGAGAGAATCGACTGTAAATCTTGATAATTCCAATCTCCCAGAGATTTTGCTAAGTTTTTGTGCTATTGATGTTTATGCAAACTCAGAAATACGGCTCATTCTTTAAGGAGTAGACACCAAGAAAGTGTATTTTCGGCGAGTTCTGGTTATAGCGACATCTCTGAATAACTTATTCGTGTGTGGAACAGAGATTGAATCGCTATTCCATACACGATGCAAAATACCACAAAAATATTGTCTTACAGCCTCTAAAATTTAGGCAGTTTTTATAATACGGTATGCATGATCTTGTTTTCTGGCATTACAATGATATTTCAACCATGTTAGTTACGCATTCTGTAAAGTTTTTTGCAATTCAGATTTACGGAATATATACTTGACATAATTTAAGGCCGGATCATGCAACGGAGTCTTCTGAACTTAAGCCGTTTCTCAATAGTCGCATTTTTATTTGCAGTAAATTTTGCAGTATCGTGCTTTTCACAGCATTTAAGATATCCTTGATGGACTTGATGGTTTGTGCTTGCAATGGTTTGATATTCAGAATCAACCGTCGTTACCACAATACTATTTTTATATGGCTTATAATCAGTTCAAGCTCATGAGTTTAAAATTGAGCTATATTTACTCAAATTGTTCACGGAATCTGTTCTTTTGATCAAATTGCAATATTCTATTATTTTCTGGCCGGAGAAAAATTAAGATACTTGATTTTTAGAATTAAAACGTAAATATTTGAGCCCTATAAATACCTTCCTTGGAGCAGCTGCAAATCGATCGAAGAACTCGTTGAATTTCCAAATCAGGCTTTTTCCTACCTTAACATTTGTAGAGTTAAAACTTTGTGATGAACTTGAACGAAAATGACTTTAACGGACGATTTATTGTCTTGTGAGCTCGTTGCGCCGAGTTACCCGTAAACACGAAGTTTTTCTCCCAGTTTCCACGGTATCCGGCAAAACACGAGACAGCGTAGAAATGCGCAAAGCGAGGTATTATTTACCCCACGCTTATTGGCTGATTACCGCGTGTCAGTGTTTAAAACCACAAAAAAAGCTATTGTTCAAACCTTTTTACAAATGCTTCGTCATTCCCCATGGATTTATGATGCTGGTCACATATTCAGTCAGATGGGTTTCTCCGCATATTATTTAACCTAAGTATCAGCACAGCTTCATAGCGCATAGCAGAAACAATGTTTCAAATAAACAGGCATCTTATGAAATGCTGAGTAAAACACTAGCCTATTTAGAAAATTCGCAAGACAGTTGGCGTTTGTATAAAATTCCACTTTTTAAACAGAAAAATTAAAGTCAACTTTTGTTTCATTCTTTAAGCAATAATAATGGAACGGTATCAACCAATTATGGAGATACTATTTAAACATGATAAATTATTTACAACAAACGCTGCTGACAACCACATGAATATAAACATAAAAGAAATAATGAAGATTTTTTAATAAGAAATATAATGAAAAACATGCATATGATTAATCACTTTTGAGATAATACCGGAGGATTACAACCACAATGCGGAATCATGAATTTAATAACTTCACGTTTAATGTATAGCTCTACAAATTTGTCTTTCTGTAACAACTAACTGTATTGCTATTCAAATTCTTGACTTCGCGTATCTTTGCCTCAGTTATCATTTCTTAATCTTTGCGACGGAAAGTTAGAATAGTTAAAGGGTTGGGGGGGGGGGGGGTTGGAGCATTTTCAGTTCGCGCGAATTAATTTCCCGGTTAAGTGCACGCCTTTTCATATTTTTTTTTTCGAAACGAAATTCTCTGAAAGAATGTTTTGTTGACATCTCATTTATTTAATTTCTAGATTTCTTCACAAAATATTAAAATTACTGATTATGTACATGTACGTCCATTTTTTACTATCATCATCATCACTGTTATTATTATAGTATTGTCGAATCTCAGGCTTAAAAGGTTTACTTCGCCTGGTAAATTACCCTTCGGGGTAAGCAACAACAAGTTCCTAGAGCGATATATTTAACAATTATTCCACGAGTGCACGTTGGATAAGAGACAGTAGATAGCCAACTAGCGCCGAGTTGGCTATAATCATCTCATATCCAACGATCGCGGGTCGAATAATTGTTTTATTAAAAACGCCCACAAAATATCGAGAATTTTTCCCGACTTTGTAAAAACATCAGATTTTCAGCTTGTTTTTAATTTTGATCAGTCGCGTACAATTACCATAATTGGAGAGCGTGGTATAATGGCTAATATTCCATGATGGCTGAGCCAATCAGAGCTCTAGAATTGCATTATCCAATGATTCAGTTTTTAAAATTTATACTTGGCTGCGAGGCTTGGGAGAATAAAAGAAAAGAAATCATTTTGGGGCTCAGCAATCAATGATACATTTCTTTTGTTTTATTCCCCCGAACCTCGTAGCTAACTATGATTTTCAAAATGTTGAAATTGGTCTATTTGCGACCTGACGCGCCCTAACAAGTTGAGAATACAGAAAACAGCTCACCTATGTAATAGAAAAATATATAAACAAATAAATAAAATACATGAATGAATGATGAAAAAACACCGGTATATTTATACAGGTTTCTACACACGTCGCGTTATGCAGCGTTATAAAGTCTGTCTGGAACGTAGCACACCCATCCTCTGCCGAAGGCAAAATGTCACTATCCATTCACGTAAATAATTCCTGAAGCACCCAGACGCGGGACCCGTTCAGCGTTATTTTATTCCATCCAAAGAATGTTTGCTCAAGGTCTGGGAAGTACAACATCCGGGAATGTACTCTCGGCTTCTCTTACTGCCCCCTCTGGGAAAACAGCTGCCACACACAATTCCGTTGCTTTTACCCATCCCCGGACAGGCATGTTGCCAGCCTTCCCTACAAAAGAGCAGAAAGGATAGGAGCTAGTCAAACTCATTTGCAGCTTAAGTTCGTTAACCTCAATATCAACACGAATATTATCCTACATGTTGTCTTTACACTTCTTATGTTCATTGTGAGCAGATTTCTTTAAATAAATACGTATACTAACATTTCATTTCTGTTTCTCTTTGTTTCTATTATCGTAAGTCTTAACTGTAAATCAACAGTGATCCGTAAAGCATACCTGGTGCATGTTTGTCAGGCTATACACAATGCTCGAAACTGATTGCATGCAGAACTTTGAGCGAGCCAACAATCGTGGACCAGATATATTATCAGATAGCGAGGCTGAGGTCCATTGACACAATCATAAATAGCGGCGATTTTAGGTAAACACGTTTTCAAAAATCCTTCTTTGGGGCGTAACAATTCTTAAGCCTTAAGGCAACACGAAATTGTTTAATGTCTGCAAGGCCTTTCGGTACAAACTAGGCTTGAGAGAGAGAAATCTGCTGTGGATATCTGTACGAAAACAAACTAGACTTTACAAACTTAGATATGATCACATCTACGAGTATTGTGGGAAGGAACAAACGGGTAATTAATTGTCAGGCTGGCTGGTTGTTCAAAAGGTGGATAACGCTATCTACTGGATAAATCTCTATCCACTGGATAGCGCACATGGTTCCCCTAATACTTAACTTCTGGATGGTGATTTATCCGGTGGATAACGCTATCTACTGGATAAATCTCTATCCACTCGATAGCGCAATTGGTTTCCCTAATACTTAACTTCTGGATAGTGATTTATCCGGTGGATAGCGCTATCCAACGTTTGAATAACCCGGGCCAGGTCTTTTCAGTGGTCTGAAACTACCTAAACCCACAACTTTCTTGTGATTGATTATTGGCAAAACGCTATACTTTTATAAGCTGTTATCGAATAACCCACGAATTCAGCCAGAAATTGCATAACCTATGTACAGCTGTGCTGGACGTGAAAAAACGGAATTTGAAAACGAGTGTTGTGACAGTGATGAGTCTGTTGGCTGTGACGAGTGTTGTGACTGTGAAGAGTGTTGTGATTGTGACGAGTGCTTTGACTGTGACGAGTGTTGCGACTGTGACGAGTGGTGTAACTGTGACGAGTTTTTGACCAAATGTCACTTAATACAACCCCCACCACCTACCCCCCCCCCCCCCCCACCATCTCTCCGCCCGCCCAACAAGCGTTGATTTGATCAGAAGCAGGCAATTTTTGAGTGCATTCAATCGGTTAGCAGGACTTAACGAAAATACTGCTTACAGAAGACTTGTTTAAGCCCCACGGTGTGTGATGCAGGTATATCATCTTCCATCACTTCAGCACTTCCTTGGAGTACTACAAAGAGAGTACCACCTACAAAAAACATACAAACAATCATTCAACTTAGGAAACATCGTGAATATCTATCTTGGAAGAGAAAAAATGTTTCTTAAAATTCACAAGCCATGTACGATTCATAGACAGTAGGGTACGTGTCTTCGTATTCGATTGTTTTTGTTGGTTGGTTGGTTGGTTGGTTTTGTTTGGTTTAGTTTTCTTCTTTTCTTTCAGCAAGTAAAACAACCTTAAACAGGGTAACTTAAAAAAAAAGGATATTAAAAAATACTCCTTCCATCTGTGTAAGGCTCCTAACAGAGGACACGTTTAAACCCAGCACTATATGGTGGAGTATGTGGCCTACGGTATTAATAGTAAAGAGCTTAAGCAACGACAACAGCAACGTCAACAAGAACGGGAAAAAAAACGCAGTACAGTTGTAGGTTTAATAAACAAAACAACAACTTCGCACGTGCATCATGCTATTTTGTGCATTTTTTTACCGTCCACTGGGATTTCAGATTCGGGTTAGGTATAGGTGGTTTTCATGCAGTCTCGGGAGACACAAATAACAATGGTGAAATGAACAAATGCTGGTGGACAAACAAAACGAGCTAATGAGCGATCTTTTGTTTACCGTCCACCAGCATGGCGGCGATGACGTAACGTGAAAACCACCTATAGATGCTAGCATCCCTTGATTAAGCCGGATCTCATCCACACGAATCAGGGTATTTTTGAAACTTCATATTTTTTACACGAATAGTCCGCGAATAAAATATTTCGCGCGGATTCCCTGTTTTCGTGTGGGCGGAAAGTCGATAATTTTCGCGTAGAAAAATGTGGTTTCGAAAATATACGGATTAATTTGGACGAGGCCTTAAACACATTTTTCACCAAAAGAAAACTAACAATAATAAGATTAAAAATATTTAAAAGCTATAAAAAAAACACCACAAATAGGCAATTTTCGCCAAATGGCCTGAAAAACCTGGGTAAGTGAATGCTCACACTTAAGCATTTTTGTCCACAGACTCGACATGCTAATTGTATATACAAACTTTTCCCTTTTGGTTGATGTTTTATACTACCCAGGTTTAAGTAGTGACGCGTCATCACTAACCAAATCCTTGGCCACGCTTGTAAAAAGCCAACTGGTTTGCCTCAGGCCAGTTGCATGGGATTCTTAACCACATTATGTTTCATTCAAATTGTTCGTTTTAGGAATTTGCTCGCCCCCACTAGCATTAGTGCTATAAATACTGCCGAGGGTAAACAACGGAAATTATCTTTTTATTATTATTGATTATGTGAATTTTCACAACTCAAAAGACAGAAACAACTTAAATGATATGAGCGGTTTGTTTACAGTTTGTCTCATGATTCACCTAGATATTGATCGCGACGTTTCGACCCCATACTGCAGGTCTTCATCAGGCGATATAAGAGTCGATTCACTGAGTAGGACTATCTGTACCACCGTGGTTATTAGTGATTGATAAATTTTGCAGAACAGTATAATCTTACCATCTTGGTATTGTCTCTTAGACAGCACAGCTTCATCTGCTTGAACTTCCTTGATGACCATGGACAATGCAATAAGATATAAAAAACCAGGAGGACAGTGCTGGAACTCATCTGTCTGGTAAACAAACCCCAACCATTTAAATTTAAACTGATTTACCTGCTCGATTTCGTTTCCTTTCAATTAATATTTTTTAATTCTAATTTATTATATTCGGCAACCACTTCTCCAGAGTGAATGTAGGTAATATTGAGTGAGTATTTCGTCCTTGACAAGATTATTTGTAATGTTTATATTACTTTATATTTGACAAGATCATCAGTAGTTTTCATAAACTTTTTTTCTATACCAACAGTTGTGAATGCTATCATAAGGATCTCTTGGCCGCTTGTGGAGGCGTGTGTGGCCGAGTGGTTAACACCTCGAATCTCGGATCTGGAGGTCCGGGGTCAAGCCTCGCCCTTCGCGCTATTTCCTTAGACAAAGAACTTTACTCCATTTTGGCCCTCTTCACCCAGGAGTATAAATGGGTACCGACGACATACTGCTGGGGGGCAACCCTACGATGGACTAGCATTCCGTCAAGGGGGGGGGGGGATTCGCAATACTCCTTTTTTACTACCTCATGGTTGCTAACATTCAATCATGGACGAGACGAATATTAAAACTTTAAAAAATATCTTAAATCCTCAGATCTAATATTTCGCGATTGTGCAAGAATTAACTTGATGTTCATGAAAACAGTGCAAAAGCATAGTGTTTCTTTTAATCCAAAAAGGCAGGGTACAAGAAAGTTTTTTTTGTCTGAGACTCCAATCACCACTCATTTTATTTACCTGCTTCAAAGTCATCCTCAAAATCTAAGAAAACCAAAACAGAAACAAACACTGTTAATCAATAAGTTTTTTTTTGAAAAGAAGGTATCATAGCAAGACAATATACATCAAGCTAAATGTAATCCCCCAAAAAGATTTCAAAAAATTAAAGTTGTGACACTGTACGAATATTAAAATTCACCTCAAGCTCTATAGATATCCAAAACAAAAAGGTAACGAGGAAATGAAACAAATGATCACAAATGATAAAAAAAAGAAGAAGAAGAAACCTCCTTAGCAGACAATTGTTAATGTGTTTTAAGTATGGACAACATGCAAAGAACAATGCAATAATTATCTCTACACAGGCATCTACATGTGTAT
Organism: Porites lutea; assembly: GCF_958299795.1. NCBI lineage: Eukaryota > Metazoa > Cnidaria > Anthozoa > Scleractinia > Poritidae > Porites > Porites lutea. Next base: position 57,059,837 of record NC_133201.1, on the reverse strand, counting down.
GAACATCAATGTAAATGGAAAGAAAAAAAAAGAAAGTTTCAAACCTCGAGATCCAAAGCACCTCCATACTTTGTGTACAACTCAGCATCTCTCTGGTTTACTTGTTGTTTCCACTTTACATTCAGTTCTTGCAGTAGAGATGCTTCTGCTGTGAACTGCAAGCAGGGAACAAAATTAAAATAACAGACAAAGTTAATGAAATTAGAAACCTTCATATTAAAGCGCTTTAGATATCATGGGATGTTATTAGCTTTCTAACCAATGTTCATTAAATTAATTTGAAATTTGCAAAATGCTATGAAACACAAGTCTTCAAGATATCTTGAAACTTGAACAAACATGTTGGCCCACCCAAAACGGCTGTATTAGATGTTGCAACAGCAACAAGTGAGGAATAACAAGGTCCCTGGTCAAAACTGTGCAGGCAAATCACAGTGGACCTCACAATAGACAGATAATTTACAGCGTAGTAGCTTAACACATTCACACCTTTTAAACCACCCATAAACATTAACACTATTTATGTACAGTATGGGATCAAGTGGCATGTTATAAAGTCAATACGATACATCTGCACATACAGTTTGGATTACTGTGTCCACATTTTCTTTGCCTATTGGAATAGTCATAACAAAAAGGTTTCCTAACAATAAATAAATTATCATTTCAACAAACCTGACTGAAAGCATCATGGAAGTTTTCTTCCCGAAGCGTAATGACCTGGCAAGGCCCAGATGACCTAAAGAACAAAAAATACTTCTTTTCACTTTTAGCTTTTTAACTTGACAAGAATCCACTCTGATAAATGACCAGCTTTAGATGCAACCACTTGCTATTCTCAAGGAGGTCACATTCAAAAACTTTGACTGACTGTGTACAATACTGTGTATAGTTCAGTTGCAAATCAATAAAGTTTGTTGTATAAAATAAAAGCCCCCCCACCTTACCACCACCATCACTGGCAAGAAAAATTTCCCCCAGTATAAAATCATGACAACAAAATAATAGTGGTTTGTGTAATTTTTGAGAACAATGAGGACTGTTTTTTCCTGCAGGAAATATATTTTTGTGACTATATTTTCAGCAAGTTCATTCATATATTTATAATAATTATATCCTGTCCGTGTGATTTCTGTGGCTGTTGTTTAAAGATGCATATTTGTTTGTCTTTTTTGTGCTTTAAATATATAGAAGGACTATACATTTTAATTTCAGTAAACTGTTATAAAGAGTTTTGGCATCTGTCTCTAGATTAATTGTCTGCTTTCATAAAAACCCAAGCATTTTCAATTTAGGATTCCTTGTTATTTTGAACTGGAACTCATTGGTTATGGACAGCAGGGACTCATGATTTTTCACAATATGAGTCCCAGGACTCACCATAACTATTTGTAACAAAATCACTGTACATGTAGTTTGTATCCCACAATAATAATAATTATTATTATTATTAAATACATGTATTACTCATCAGGGCTGTGCTATAGCAGAGCCCGGTGGCCCATGGTGCCTAACTTTTGCTTTCAGGTGACCAGCAAATCTTTCTTTTTTCATACAAATCAAATGCTATGGGCACCCTAGATTTTAAAGTTTCAGAGCACTGGGCTCCCCTCAATTTTCCTTAGAGCACAGCCTAGCTAATACAATTTTTTAAGAGTAAAAAATAATTATGTTGTTATTATTTCTTTTCTAGAGCTGGAAAGATTGTGACAGTAGTAATTTTCAGATGACGATGCCCTATTCTTCAGAGGGGAACCATGGGTCTAGATTATGTTTAACCTGAATTATTACCTCACAGTGGATCTTCTCTCAGTCCCAGTGAAAAAACCTGAATGATCAATAAATTGCAGCATTTATTAGTACAATGTCACACAAAATTTGAATAGTGTTGTATACTCACAATCAAAACTACTTTATTTATGGTAACAATTAAATTCCTTCCATATGGAAGTTTTGCTATATAATTTATAGCAAAACTTTCACAAAAGTGACAATATCCTAGATAACAACATTCACTTTAAATTAGTTTAAGAACATCTGGCGGGAAATCACTGTCTTCTGACAAACATTCAACATCCCTATACCACAACAGTCTGAAATTAACCTTAATTAATGGCAGCAAATGTTGTTATCTACGAGATGGTCACTTTTGAGAGGTAGTAAAAAAAATTGTATTAGTAATACATGTACATGTGCTATTCAAACTGGACCATTATTTTTGGGATTCAATTGATGAGAAAAAGTGCTAGTACTGATCTATAACATGACATAACCCCCTTAAGAAAAAAACAAGTGGCTGCAGTTACTGAGAAGAAGAAGCTGGGTTTTGTTTTTGAAACTTTACTCAACTGACTTCTGTTGCAAGAGATGGTGAGGATTCGACATGGATTGAAACTTGAAAATTTGGGCCAGCTTATTCAATTTTTGATGATATTCCTTCTCAGTAAAATCACCAAAAAAAATGTCATGGTTAGTGCAGAATGCTCTGTGATGGAATTTGTTTAATATCTTCTTCATAACTCTACAGGTGCATTTTGTGTATGGGTAAAGGCACTTAATAAAATAATCACAGTACTTTTAACACAGAATTGACCTACAGCACTGTACATTGTAAAGCAGTTGTTATTTAATTAAATTGGTTGCCCATAGCAATGTGTCCCCTAAATTCCCTTAAGGGTTAAGGTTTAAAAGCCAGTGCAAGATTTAAAATTTGGTTTTTCCTAGCAGTTGAGAAGAAGTGAAGATATGTGAATATAAAAACTGAAGACAGAGACACAATTCACCCTAATGTAAGTAGATGCTTTTCGAGACATTAATTTTTCATCTTTTGAGCAATTTATGTCAGCTTGGTTTTTTTCTCAGTGAATCAATTTATCTTTCTATTTAATGCTTGTAACCATGTTGAACAAAAAAAGGAAGCGAGACCGATTTCAACATGTGAGTAAAGTTGAATTGTTAGAATACTAAGATCTGAGAGATGAATTTACAAGAGATGTGAACTGACAATAACAGCAGCAATATACTCATGACCATATAGTTAGTAGAGGAGACTGCTTATGAAAAATGGCAAACATCAAAGATAAAAACAACAGCACTGCAGATTACAGCTGTATGTTAGCAGCTCCCTGACTCTGCACATACAATCCTTAAACTTTTATTTTGCTTGTCACAGAATAAATTAATGCGACACTTTTATTGGTCAGAAAGATCCAAATTAGTGATAGGAAAGCTACTGAACATTATGCACCTTCAAGTCCACAAATGTCAGGGCCACCTAATCAACTGTGGCCGGTGTCACATACGTATAGCCCAATAAAGGGCGGCTAATCAACATACCTTCTTCACCAAAGGAGAAGCCTTTTTCTCCAGCAGCAAATGTAGCAAGCTCTTGGTCCCCAGTGGAAAATGTCACCCTGTTGAGTACAAATAGAGTAACCAGTGAGTTCATATTAACTGTTGTCTCAGTTTCAAATACCATGTTATTGTGGTTCAAATTTTTCTTTGGTTTGAAAACTCCTAAACAAATTGAATGGATCATGGATCATCATAAAGGTTCTAAGGCAAAGGCAAATAAAAATTAGTGCCCTTAATATTTACTGTAAAGATTGCCACACCACCTTATCAGTGCCTAGTCTATTTGGGCACGGTGCATCAAACAGGTTTTTCTTGGTGTTGTGGAAACTATTGTTGGTTAGTTATTGTGTTGTGGTGTGGGTATTGTGCGGTGTCTTTTCATGCTTTTGAATTATGTCATTAATTTTGGTGATTGCACCTGTCCCCAACACCAAGAGACTGCCCATTATAAAATGTGGAACCTCCGATAAGTCACTGCCCAAAATGCAATTTAGTGGTTGCTTATGGGAGATAGTCACTCATGGAAATCAAACCACAAGGGGTCTCTTCCAAGAAAGGTCCCATCACATTTTCTTTTTGGAAGAGAATTTATTGCACTTAATTTCTAAGCTATGATATGTGTGGTTTCAGTTTGTCAATGAAAGTTCTTTGTATACTTTCAGTGGCATAGTACATTCAATGAACAACGAGCAGGTCAGAGGTCAGACCATGAGTCAAGTCATTAATTACAAGATGTTAAAAACAATGAAGAGGGTAGTATTTTATGAGAGGTTTAATTTTATCACAGAGCTTTGACTATATAGGAAAATTTTGATATTTTGAATCTAATAAGGGGTGGTCACAAGGATGTTCCACTGTATTATTAAACAGAGGGTTTCTATTTTTTCATGTTAAAATTCAGTTACAGCAGTCACTCAGTCTTAAAGCAGTTCAAACTATAAACACAAAAAATGTGAATTAAACCAATTACACGTGACACAGGAAGGATTATAATATCAATTTGTATGTAATGTACTTACTGTCCATGAACAAGAATAAATATTTCCTGCCCCTTCCATCCTTCTTTGGTAATAATGCTATTTGCGGGATACAGCATAATAATTTCTGCAATGTAACAATTTCCTTTTTTATTCGTTCCTAACTTTTCTTTAAAAAAGTGCCTGTTCTTTTTCTGTTAAACATTTTTCTTGTTGACTGGCAAATATGCAAACCCTGAATAAACCGTGGTCAAGTACATGTTACATGTAAAAACTGTACTTTAAAAGCAAATAAAATTCAGAAGTTTTTCCATGAGTTGTGACGTTTACAGCAGCATAGAACAAAATACTGTAATGGTGCTCCTCAATCAATTTCAGTAGTCTACACAACCACAACCTTTTTTTTTTCAGTCAGGGGTTGCTGATTTGAATAGTTCAAATTACTATTATTTTTAAATAATAAAATGATATTTTAGTATCTTTTTAACTTAAGTTTAATTTACCAGGTTTAACTGTTTTTATTACAGCATCTAAAGCTTCTTTCTTCCAACCATGCAACACTGGAGACTATAATACAAAAATAAATTACTTTAAGGAATCTACTTGTAATAAAATTAAAAATTTGCTTAAAATTGATATTTGAAGTTTTTTTGAAATAATTTTCAAGAAAACAGAGATCAATACAGTTCCTAAATTACTTTTGGTATAATTTCAATTATTAATAAATATTATTATTCATTCAAAATATTTCCCCGATTCTGATTGGCTAAAAGCACACGTTTAATTCACCATAACCAGTTACTGATGACCAAATTTGGAAGAATTTTGACTTTAACGTGGAAATGACGTCAAAAATGCAGCGTTTTTGCAGGTTAAGGCACCGTTAACCGAGAAGACCTGGGGACGAGGTTGAGTTGTTTTGGTTGTGAACTTGAAAAAATGGCGGACATTTCACTCGTTTCAAGAGTAAGAACTAGGCGAAAAAATAGCTAAAAACATGGCAAGAACAGCAAGAAGACAACTCGAAGGGCGACATCTGCTATTTGGAGAAAATTTGCGGAGCTGGACAAACCTAAACGTACACTATCGAAGATGAACTGAACATCGATAGATCGATGAAGGTAAGCATGTTAGCTATGTTTTTAAACTAGAAATTATTTTGAAAGAATAATAAAACAGTTATTGAATTCGGCTTTCGTATCATATGAAGAATTATGGAGATCTCGAAGGGTGTTATCCGCCTCGGCCTACGGCCTCGACGGATAACACCCTCCTCGATCTCCATAATTCTTCATAAGATACTCAGCTTCATTCATTAACTGTTAAATGATCTTACCCTTTGTAGCACATCAAGGGCAATCTCACGAGACAGCTGGTGACTGTTGAACAGTTTACTGGTGTCAAAGTATCTCCTATTAATAGCACAAACACGCACAGATAATAAATTAAAATAATTATCATTTTCTGTGAATAATCAGCCCCAGCTTTTAGCTCAGGTAATAACATAATTAGATGGAACTGACAAATTTTTATATTAGTTATACACATGTAGAGGCACTTGACCGCAATAACATTTATACTCCATGCTGGTTGGCAGAGCTATGTACAACATCTTGTATTTGTAGCAAATTGCCTAGAGCATTTATACATAGCTGTCAAAGAACAGAGGATTTTGTCAACTGACAAAAAATTGTAGGTCTCCGAACTTTCTGGATGGAATCTTTGAAGTTTGGTTACGCTTGAGAAAATTTTGGTACGTCAAAAAAATTATTTGAACTAGCAATGTCTTCCTGTTGCCAGATTTTTTGCAAAACAAAAAAAAATTTGTATAGTGCGAACAGGACCTAAACTTTATACATGTGTCACATTGCTATATAACGGAACAACAGGAGAAACAGGTTTTCCATAATTATCACAATTAACTTATTTATTTTAGCATCCACTATAAGCACATAAGATAGGTGTCACTAACCTCTGTTGAAACCACTGCAACAGCGTCACTTCACTTGGAAATGTAAACAGTTGACGAGCATCAGAAGTTTTTAGCAACAAAATTACACAACTTGTAAAAGACAAAAAGATAATGGACACATGTCACTTGAAAAGATAGAGGAGCAAAGTGATCCAAAGTAGACTTAAGTGCCTGGAAACCTGAATTATTTTAAATAACTCTAAGATCCTGGTGTAAAATGCTTTATTATAAGGCTGAATCCGCGAGCAGTCAAGATGAAGTGAATCTTGCATTCTGATTGGCTACCTGAGCAGGCAAGATGGGTCAATCTTGCCTGCTGGGGATTTCCCATGTTGGTCCCGCAAGTAAATGTTTACTTTTTGGCCATATAATAAATCATTTATTGTCCAAGTTTATTTGGTCAAGATGGACTGAATATTGACCTCTACTTCATCTTGGTCAATGAAAAAACAAAAAAGAACTTGGCCAATATCCAGCCATCCTGCCCGCATGCTTGGTCAATAACACTTAATATATACCTCACAATAATTTTCGACGACATTATGTACATCAAGAGGCTACTCAGTCACTTGCATTTATAACTATCTTCATCTTATGTCTTTATAAAGACCAAAGAATCATTAAAGAATTGACAGATTTTTTAAAAGTTTAAAAATGACTTCATTAAACTACAGTGTTATAAAAATAACACTTCATTTTTTAAAAGCAATGCTTGATTTATAATATTTCCTTTCACATAAAAATATTACTAATTTCTCAACAACCATATCCATTGCATTTTGCTTACTTTTCCATCATAGCAACACAGCAAATCACCAGTTTGATTATTTTTTATTTATTTCACTAAAACATGAAGTAATTGTACGTACCTTTACAAAGCAAAAATTTTTCATTATTTGAAAAAAGAAAAAGAACTTTCACAAATGGCACCACTGTCAAGATTTAAATCAAACACTTGAATACTTCTCTATACCTGTTCACTGTCTTCACGTCAGCAGTGCACTTGATATTAAAAAGGACTGAAACTTCACCAAAACAATCACCAGCTTGGATCTCTCTCAGAACATATTTTTCATTTTCACTCACAACATTTACATTTCCAGACACAAGCACATAAATTCCAGATGGCTCTTGACCCTTCCTTAAAAGAATTTCTGGAGTATCAGGGGTCTCGACCAGTTCCACCCGACGTATCACCTCATCCCGTACCCTCTTATCAAGAACAAGTGGAAGGCGGTTCAGACAGTTTGCAAGTGTATTGACAGCTTCAGGTGGAAGTGATGGATTGACAGCTGATGCCAAATTTGGACGTACAATCTGACTCTCCCTTCTTTTGGAACTTTGCCTGTTACCCATTGCTTGGCAAATGTCTGTGGTGGATTTAGTTTGAGCAGGTTGTTATGCTATGAGAATAGGGGGTTTACCTAAGGGGAGAAAAATGAAAAAAAAAAGGATTCATGAGAAAATGTACTGGGCAAACTTATAAACCAACAACTGGCCATCCATTTTACCAACATTAACATTTTGTTGGTTTCACAAGAGTGTGTATATTAGGTTGCATAAATACTGCAGAAGTATTCAAGGTGTGCTTGTAAGGAGTCTCAAGGGGCTAAGTACACTATTTAAGATTTGTTAAGCTATGCAAGAGCCATTTGAGGCATCTCTTTCAACCCTGGATTTTTTATTTTATTGACTGGTGTAATTTTCCCTGAGTTTGTAAAACTGTATTGCTGTTTTTTGTAACGCTCTACACTCGCTTCATCAATAAATGAGATTGATGCCCACTCCTATTCTGTGTTTTGTGATTATTTAGATTCGTTACAAAATATTTTATAATTGTTTCAGTGTGATTAGAATATAACCTGAATCCTTATGATGAGTGTATAGTATTACATGTATGAAATAAATGGTTCTTCATTTGAACCTGAATCCTTATAATATGCCTTAATTAAACAATCAACTCTGCCTCTGCAGATACTGTGAGATACTGTGAGATGGACATGCATCTCCCTAATCCAGATACCTAGAGCTGGTCCTTGCAACCACTCTTCAGTGTTTTGCTTGATCATGACTATATGGGGGGAACATCTACAGCCATACATGTATTATAGTGACGGACCAAACAGTATCCATCTTAGAAAGCTTTGCAGGTTTTGATTTAGTACTCATGCATCGATCAGTATAAGTATAGAATTAAGTTAACTTATCCATACCCTTGAAGACAATATTATTGATTAAAGCTTGTATGGTTATACCATGCACGAAACGTAAAACATCTGTAAAACCTTACTCACCGGGCCAGATTGCTTGTGCAAGTAAAACAGAAGAATAACTGTACACGTTTGAACCAGCCATGTTGATCAATTTGTAATCGTTTCATGTTAACACCATTTATCAGCTGAAGTGCCTCAAAAGACCACAAAACTCACAGCAGCAGCAGCAGCCGCCATCTTTGTATAGTGAAGGTCGCGTTGCACTATGGTATATAAACCTGCCAACTCGTCCCCAGGGTATTGTCCTCCCTCCGAACAGGAGCCCAGGGTTATGGGCTCCTGCGCCGTGCGCCGAGTCAGTACCTGTTCTTGTTACTCATTCAAAATACTTCGCTGTTTCTGATTGGCTAACACCCTCCTCCTATTTATTCATTTATTTACTTAGGTTTGCCAATTCTTGGCAGGGTCACCACAAGAATAGAAAGAGCATTTTCCAGTTGTCCGTCAGCTGCTAACAAATGAAACTGAAAAGTACAGGTACATTCATTTAATTCCAAAGATAAAAAAAGATCAGGAGTCCTTATTTTACGTCGATAGCGGCCGACAGTGCGCTTATTTTACCCCACCCCACCCCCTTCCTTCCTGCCGTACACCTTTATAATAGTATATAGAGAAATTCCGTTCTCTGAGTTTCAAATGAATCTTAATAGAACATTTCGACTTGAAGTGAAAATAATTAGTTTGAAACAATTTGGTGCATACAGCTCTTGGGAATTGACAGGCAAGTCAACTAAGACTCAGTTGAGTCACGTGAAACTAGAGATATTCCTCTTAAAAAGCTGTACTGAAAATTCTAAAGGTAGATACTGTAGTGTCCTAATCGGCATCTAAAGTAGAAGAGAAGATCGTTAATTTCATGGACATAATCGACAATAAGGAATAGCTAGAAACCAGGAGCCTAGAAACCCAGTTTAGTAAGGTTCTCATGGTACTGTGGTTGAATCCTTCCCATCCAAGCAAGTTCAAAATATATTTGGTTGCTCAAGTCTTTTTCGGAGACCCTCATCTTTCGAAATATTTCCAATTGACTGAGGACCCCAGATCTCACAGAGCATAATCATATTCAGGTGAGATCTGACAAATGTAAGGTATAAAAGTGTTTTGGTGGCATTTTTGGTGGCATGTCCCGGGGGGGGGGGGCACTGCCATATATGGGCTATATAGGTATGTGCCGCTGTGAAGGGTATGGTTTTCAAGCAGTTTACTCTAGGATAGGGTATATAAATCGGAGCGTTTGGGTCTAGAATAGGGTATTATTTTTCAGGAAACTAATCAGTTGGTTGAAGATTTTATCTAGACTAGGGAAACAGCTACACTGGGATAGGGGAGATTTGAGAGTTTACTCTAGTATAGGGTAGCAAAATTCAGCTGAACTAGCTCTGTTATAGGTTAAGGGTTCCAGGGTCCCAGCGGCACATCCCCACCCAGAAATTGCTAAAGTACCCCCCCCCCCGGGAGGCATGTCTTCGAAGCCGAACTAAAAGGGTTTTGCAGAACAGTAGAAATAACATTTTATTGCTACTCCCCGAGGGCACAGCACGGTCCATCCTCAGTGTCCGTGTACTAGCGGAAATGAGGTTAATGCCGTCAAATATATCGCCGAAACCAGTAAACGCCTAGTTGACAGATTTATGGAACACTTCAGCTTAAAACAGATCTCCCCGTTGGCCGCAATTTTGCTTCCCCGGGTCACAAAACAAACTGTACTGACACGTGAAAGTCAACGCATTCAAGCAAAGTTACCTTAAGTCTTTACTTTGGCTTTATTTAAACCTTGTTCCACTTCCGGCCTCGTTTCTACACATTCCTTAATTGGTAATTTGTTTCAAAATCCTCTTGTGTTTCTTCTCCACATATGGCCTCTCCCCAGGCCTTTCCAGGTAATATTTCGGTAACACTACACTTGCTCCAACCACGTGACCCAAAACGCTTCGTCCGCGCAGAACAATGAGGCCCACTGTATCACGCAGGTGTTTCTAATTATAGCAATGTTCCAATTTTGACTATATTTGCTGTTAATTATTAATTTTACAATAACAAATCAGCGGCTTGCTTATTCTCATTAGGAGATAACTTCATTTTTTACTAAACGCTACACGTCAGAAAATACGTTAAATTTTTATGTCCCCATCAGCTTTGCAGTTAAAAGTTAAAACTTTTAAATTCAAGTTTGTGTACGGTTAACTGAATTGGTGGTGGCATAAGATGAACAGTTATGCCAACAATAACACCGCTGGATTTTGAAAAAGAAATTCGCGAGTTTCGCGGACAACAACAAGCGCTTAAATTGCCCCCAATAAACCAGTCGAATGGGTTTGAAAACTTCTTCAAAAGAGAGGATAAATTACACAAAAACCTGAAACTTCTTGACATAACAACGACTTCAAAGAGACGCAAGTTATCAAGGCAGAAAATTAAGAAAAAGGCTAAAAACGTCGAGGAGGAATTTTCTTCCAAGGTGAAAAAAGTCAAGAAGAGCGAGAAAGCACCGTCAGCGCAAAGAATTTCAGCTGAAATTACAAAGTCATTCTCCCTTATTTCAAGTCCCAGAGGTTCAAGGTACACTCTTATTCAAAGACAATCATCAGCAGGGAGTGTTGAGAGCCATAATGGGCAAGAAGCACATGATGCATATGATGGAAGTGGAAATGAAATGAAGTTCCATTCACCATAAAATCATAAAGAAGGGATATTTCAACGAGAAATGAAAAAACATCAATTCTATTCAACTCCAGTACTCACGGGATGTAAAAGTAAATAGCGAAGAATTTTTGTCGCCGCTTGGCTAAGCTCGCATTTGATAATAAATTCTTCCGAATTCTTATTTTAAATCTTGTCTTGTTATCTCCAACAATGCGAGCAATGTGCGGCAGTGTTAAATTACCGTATTTCCTCGAATAATAGCCAGGGGCGATTTGATTATTTTTTTTCGCACAAAAAGAGGCCGATGTGATTATTCGAGGGAAGGCGATTATTCAACAAAGGCTATAATTTCAAATATTGGGGCTTGTTAGCCTTGCTTGCATCCACTCTGTCTGCTTGTTACCGCATTTTATGAGGGTCACCGTGGGAGCTTCCTTTTGCGTTTATCCTGAACCCGACCCCTTAATTTTTCTACTGGTTTTTCGTTGTGGGGTCCTATGGCCGGGAGGGGAGGGGGGTGGATTTACCAATCGTGGATACATCACTTTATCTCAGGGTTGGCTTTTTCAAAAGTGGAAGCAGCCAGACATGTTAGACATCCGTCCCCAGGCACCGACCTCCACTGGGAGCGGATGCACGGCAGTTGTTACATGTAGCTTACAGGGGCTGGGTCAGGTCTGTCCAGTTTATTTTTATATTGTCAATTAAGAGTCCTTTTGCTCTATTGAACTTCTGAGGATGCCTTAATTATCCCGAGCCAGGACTTCGAGCTAGGACTCGGCCAGGACTGGACGCAGGACTCGACAATTTTTCGCTTTCCCGCCATTTTCACGTCCTGCAAGTCCCATGAGGGTTAGGGTAGAGTTAGAGTTAGGGTTAAGTTAGGGTTAGGGTTAGGGCTAGGTTAGGGTGAGGTTACGAGTTAGGTTATGAGTCCCTTTTGTTGCTTTTTGTTTAAATTTTGTTTATTAATTATTTTTATTTATTTATTTTTTGTTTACAGAAAGATTAGAAAAGTCCTAAATGGAGTCCTGGCTCGAATCCTGCCTTTGATGTTAGTTTATCTCCTTAACACTACCAAAAATTGGCGATTTTTGGTGTTTTGCGGGAACTAATTTTTACGATTAGGACAGATTGGTTTTTCTTGTTAAGATTAATTTTTGGGATTTTCAGAATGTACCCAGCACCCAGCATTGATAATTTTTTCGTTTTTATTGAGTACGTGCAATAGAAATACATATTTTTCAAACAATACTACGATGTGTGTACCCTATTTAAAACCAGTATTTCATTGCATACCGATTTGTTTCTGAACGAAAGAGACAAGTTTTAATTTCTTAGTACCGTATTTTTGAGTAGCAAATTTAAGTTAGAGAATAGTGCATTTACTCTGGACTAAATTTTTGCAAGAAAAATGTTTGCGGTAATTTTTATCTGCGAGAACTTATTTTTTGCAGATCGCCGGGAAACCGGAAAAATTAGAACCCGCAAAATTTCTCGCCACACGGTATATCAAACCTTTAACGAAACAACTTTTCAAAATCCACAATCTACTTCAAATTGTCCATTCGTGTCTTTTTTGTATTTGATTTGTTCTTTATAATTGTTCTGAAAGGTTTGAGCGCTTACACATCTCTTTTTTAAATAAGAATATATTTCAGGCTGAAATTTGCGAAATTTTAAGAATATGATGATAATTACATTTTTTTTAACTTAACCGTAAATTCAATTCTTTTTCTTTACCGCAAAACTAGCCACCAAAACGAAAAACGCGCATTAACTGCAATTTATATTCCCCAATACATGCTAAAACGGAAAACTCATGAGTTAGAATTTATAAGATTCAGAATACAAAGATGTCTTCAGCCAAAAATCGGCATATAAAATGAGAATATTTTGCCTGGGCCAGAAAAAAAATCATTCTTATTAAAGAAAAGGGTGGGTTTTTTTGGGTTTTTTTTGTTTTGTTTTTTCACCAAATTTAGTGGCAGTTCATTCTGTTTGATAAATTTCGTAACACAGCTGTTTAAAGTCAATATTTGCTTTCCCTAATCTTTCGTTGATTTTTACTTACTTGTTGTGGAAACATGTTGTTGCGGAGTGTTGGCCCAAGTGCAGACGGATACTAGCACGAGCGGTATCATAATTACCTTGCCTGGTAACCCTGTGACAAGCCGCTATGCAAGCTTAAGCTCGAGAAGTTTTTGTGAATAATAGTTCGACAGTAATTTTAGCAAAGCCGTTGCCTAGAATAGGTTTTGTTCAACTCTAACATGCACTTAGCAGCGAAGCATTCCATACAGTGAAAGAACTGGTTCATTGTGGCATGAATATGATAGTAGTTAATTAAAGTGGAATGGTTGGGAAACCCTTTGTTATAGGTTTTTGTTAGCTTTTTTGGACCTGATCGTGCACAACGTTTAATAGCATTCCTATCATTTTGAAGTTATTGACCAATAGAAACATTGCATTAATTTATTCAGTTATGATTTGTGAACAGAAAACAAAGGGTTGTGCACGGTCAGGGAAATTCAAACATAACCTACAGCACCATTGTTTTCATCTTTGATTTTTGCCAGGTTTCCTAACCAGTCTCCTCTACTAACTATGATACGATAACCAACTTTTCTAGTTTTCTCACGATGCTGTTTGTCACAGCTTGGTTGTTGTAACGTTGTTCCAGCTGACCGCATAACCCGCAACAACAATTGCCCTCGTGATAGTTCAAATCCAGTTTTTCCCTTTTTTGTTCTCTTGCACGGAGATCTTAAAATTGCTTGCGACTAACCACTGAGCCACTGTATGGGTACCTGCAGATGTCGATTTTGTCGCGCGTTTTGCATCAATCGTCGATTTTTCAGGCGAAATGGTTGCATATGAAAAAATTGTTTTGTGTGGTCATGTTACAAGAGAGCTTAGCGTAACCACAATGAAGACGAAAACGAGAAAATGAATAAAACAAAAAACTCTGAAAGTGCAACACATTTGCGATCGTCGACAATTCGATTTTGTCCGTAATACCCATACAGAGGCTCAACCACTTGAATACACAGTTCCCGCGCGCCTCCCTGTGAAAAAAGGCACTAATTCGAGGTTTGGTTATGAATTTGTGCAGCCAATCCTCAACCTCGTATTATTGTGTGTGCTGACTGGAACGGGATGCGTTGATTGTTTGCAACTGTTGTAACAACAGGGTAACGTGAAGTCTAGTGTAGCTATCAGAGAGATGAAACACTACGTTTACACAAACAACAGAGGTGGACCTCGTGGTCAAATTTCCTTTCATTTTTCACGTGCTCATTTGTTAGTTGTTTTTTGGTTTTATAATAAAATGATTTTTTTTTTTAATATTTAGATACTGCATTCTGATTGATTGTCTGAATGGGCCATTTGCACGATAACGACATTTTACAACCACGACCACAACACTTTTTGGGCAAATTAGGACTTTCGTTATTTAAACCTCGCCGGGATTACCAAATTTTATACATGAAAGGGAAGACGTAAAGGATTCTGGTTGTACTGGTGAAGTGACGCCATAGTGCAAATGGCTTATTTTCTCATTCTTTTCATTTTGCGAGTAGTTCTTCAGTAAAATTTCATTCTTAATCGAAATAAGCCGGGCTAGAAATAGCACTTTCAGATTTGGCTTTTTAAAGAAGCACTGGAGTTAGTGTGTGGAGTCCCAATAGCAGATGGCTCCCCGTTTGTTCGAACAAAAAGAAATGAAACTTTGTGGAATTTTTTATTAAAAAATTTCTTTGGGAGGGTCTACTCTCCTCGACTCAAGACTGGAAACTCGGCTAATATACCGTTATCTTTCTAATAGACCTGGGGGACGGGGGGGGAGGGGCGCTTAATTTGTCCAGCCAGTGTCTGTTGTTTAATGCACGACATAAGAAATAAATCTAAAGGTACCCAGTAATATTTTAAACCTATTCAGTGATTCTACTAGTATTCGTTCTTATAACTCTCGGTCTTCCCCATCAAATAACTTCTATATTAAGAAATCTAGGCTAGATATCTAAAAGAGAGCTTTTTCCAGAATAGGACGTAAGATTTGGAATGAGATACCAGCATCATTAAGAGAGCAGCAGCTCCCAAAAAACGCTTCAAAACGAAACTCCACTCTTTCCTTGTTGATATTCTAATGAAACATGATGACTATATTGATATTTCCCAAATTACCTCTGCTGATCTGAAAACGCATAAAATAGAACTTTTAAAAGTTACTTCATTCAAACGTAATTAATAAAACTCAACTTGTAATGTATCTTCACTTATGTAAACTACCAAAAATTCTTTATGTAATTAAGTCTCCTTTTGTAATTTTAGTAAATATTCTCATTTTAATGTTTTAGTGTGACTGTTCCGCACAGATTTACAACTGCTATTTGCGGACCAGTCTTATTTACCATTTAGGTCTGTCACCCAATTCTCAGCATTCTAGACCGCTCTAAAAAAATTAGCTGAAATGGCGCTTATGAGAGCAGAGTAATAAAAGTGTTAATAAATGTTTGAAATTGCGTTTTTAAAAGCAGCCAGTGAGTTGGACAATTCTATTTTCCTTGGCAGTTTATCCCATTCTGTGATTAACTTGTAGTAATCCCTAATGGCTGTCGGCAGTGCGTGAGAGTACTCTAAGGAGCGAGTTGAGTACGAATGGCCAGCGGATCATGATAGTTTGGCATCTTTGTGAGACATTAGCCCGTATCGCATTTTACACAGCATAGATAGGCATGCTGTGAATCTTTGTATTGTGTTGTATATTTGCAAATATTTCTTCAAATAAAGTTGGCTAAGTTGAAGTTGAAGGAGGCCGGGAGTTGAAGAATTATTGGAGATGGGGAACGTCTATTAAAAATTGGAGAGGCCGAACCCTTAGTAATTCATTTATTTCATAAACAGTATTACTGAATAGTCAGTGGACAATATTGGGTGAAAGCCATAATGATTCTTTACTTGTAATGTAAAATGAGTTTTGCAAGAAAACTAGAGCTACCGTACCCACTACACTGAAACTGACAATCTGCTTGAAAACAAAACTAAAATGGAGATTCTCTTCCAGTCGTACACTGCGTATTCATGATACAGAGAGAGGTCCTGGCCGTCGTGCAAAGCCACCCTCCCTTATCCCCTCCTCCCCCCACTCCTCCACACCTGCCGCCTGAAAAGAAAATGAGACTCCGTGAACGAGAATGCTGCACGTCCATTGAAGCATGAGAGGATGGGGACAAGAGATACCCTGGGAAAGGCATTGATTTACAGCATGATGACTATGACGTCATGTGCTTAGATAAGATGCAGCGTGAGAAACTACTATTTTACATCAGTTTGAGTTTCTTTTTCTGGGTCAGGAGCCGATTCTGTTTTGTGTTCCTTGTTTGGGGTTTTGTATTTCCGTTTAGAGATTTACTTTTCTGTTTCGTGTTTTGGGTTTTCGATTTTGCTTGTATGTTTTTTTTAGGGTTTGGCACGTCTGTTTCCGGGTTTTGAGTGTTTGTTTTGTATTACGGGCATAAAAGTGACTGAAATGGCGCTTATGAGCGCAGAGTAATAAAAGTGTTAATAAATGTTTGAAATTGCATTTTTAAAAGCAGCCAGTGAGTTGGACAATTCTGTTTTCCTTGGCAGTTAATTCCATTCTGTAATTGTCCTTGGGTAGTGAGAGTACTTGTAGTAATCCCTAATGGCTGTCGGCAGTGCGTGAGAGCATTCTAAGGAGCGAGTTGAGTACGAATGGCCAGCGGATCATGATAGTTTGGCATCTTCGTGAGAGATCAGCCTGTATCGCATTTTACACAGTATAGATAGGCATGCTGTGAATCTTTGTGTTGTGTTGTATATTTGCTAATATTTCTTCAAATAAAGTTGGCTAAGTTGAAGTTGAAGGAGGCCGTGAGTTGGGGGATTATTGGAGACGGGGAACGTCTATTAAAAACTGGAGAGGCCGAACCCTTGGAAATTCGTTTCCAGTCGTACACTGCGTATTCACGATACAAAGAGAGGTCCTGGCCGTCATGCAAAGCCACCCTCCCTTACCCCCTCCTCCTTCCCCACACCTGCCGCGTGAAAAGAAAATGAGACTCCGGGAACGAGAATGCTGCACGTGCTATGAAGCATGAGAGGATGGGGACAAGATATACCCTGAGAACGAGGTTGATTTAGAGCATGATGACTATGACGTCATGTGCTTAGATAAGATGCAGCATGAGAAACTACTATTTTACATCAGTTTGAGTTTCTGTTTCTGGGTCAGGAGCCGATTCTGTTTTGTGTTCCTTGTTTGGGGTTTTGTGTTTCCGTTTAGAGATTTACTTTTCTGTTTCGTGTTTTGGGTTTTCGATTTTGCTTGTATGTTTTTTTTAGGGTTTGGCACGTCTGTTTCCGGGTTTTGAGTGTTTGTTTTGTATTACGGGCATAAAAGTGACTGAAATGGCGCTCATGAGCGCAGAGTAATAAAACTGCATGATTCTATTTAGTATTTTGTGATTCTGGTTTTATCTTGTGCTTCCGTTTCGGAATCTGTGTTTCTGTTTTGGGTTTTGGTTTTCCTTTTTGGGTTTTGTGGTATGTATTTTCCTTATCGGCCACCATATATTTGACCGCCGTTTCTCTGTAAATCTATCCACTAGAGGAAACTTAACTCGGTTAAGCATTTCTTGTCAATTCAGATAGGAAAAAGACTCAACTATCTGAGAATTTAAGTAGGTATCTCATATGTCATATGTGCTTTATTTTTTGCTTCTCTTGTTTAATTTAAAAGTAACTTGTGATTTAGACCAGTTTACCACAGTCAATCATAGTATATGTTGCTATGTTTTGTTTAGGGTCCCGACGCGAATTCTGTTTTAGTCCATGATGAAGGCGAATGTGATGGACTAATGACCATACAATAGAGAAAAGGTGAGGAAAGAGGGTGAATTGATACGTACTCAGCTCGTCACTCTTTTTGCCTTATTACTTACTATATAAATGGTGTCTTTTTATAATTTTAAATGCGTTTTCGTTGTTATACCTCTGACAAGATGATGGGCATGTTGGATTTAACAGAGTTGGCATGTTAAACTTTGAAAGTTTGCTTGCATCACTTTTTCTTGTAAAATGCCTGTTACACAGTAGATATTAGAATTGTTAATGTTTTGTGTAAGTGATTTCATTGTTTATCTTCACACTTTTTTAATACACGTAAAATTGTCCTTCTTTCAGGAACAGATAGATACAGGAGAATTATACATCTCATTCAGCGGTACATTTGTCCAGTTGGAAGGTTCTTAGTCTTCTTTCATCTAGAACTGGGTGGTAAGTTTTTAATAATTTAAGTTTATTTCTGTAAGAAGATGGTTTATTAGTGGTTTTATGCTGAGCGTGACTGAGTAGATATGTAAGTAACATGGCATTTCTCGGCCTTCCAGTAAGGGCGTGTCCTAGCACTATGTAGATTCTTAAGTCAGGAAATCAAGGCACAGGGCCCTATTATTGTTCGGTTTAAATCACACAGGAAGAAAACTAAGCTGTACAAAGCTAGGAAACATCTAAATTCAGTGAGTTTAAATCAGTATTTTCATGCTACAAACTTGGTATATATCAATGGAAATCTAAGGCGCAAGTTGTTGGCTAAGGTCAGAAAATTTAAGAAAGATAATCATTGGCATAGTGCCTGGACTTTGGACGGCAAGATATCTATTAAGAAGTTCACACTCAGGAAGAACAGCCAAAAATAGCACATGTCGAAGGAGACCTTAAACCAAAATTAGCTAATTTTGCCTTTTACTTTCTTCGTTTTTTTCGCCTCGGTTACTAAACCCCATGCTAATTTGATCCCCAAAATAGGAATCACCTCTTTTCAATACCGTTTAAATTATTCACTTTCTTCGCCTGAAAGCTTGCTACCTTTTTCAGTCTAAAATTTACATTCTCATATTTAATTAGCGGTCGCGATTGACTGCTGCTTTGCATCTTTGCATAAACCTTCCTATACATAATTTATGTGTATTTTGTTTAAAGTGCTAAAAAAATTTTTTTCTCAAAGTATTTCGCTTTTTATGTTTTGTTTCTGATTTTGCTATTGCTGTCACCTTTACGCATTGTAATTGCATGCGCCAAGGAGGGAATAATGATAAAATTGTGGAGGAGGGAATAAAAAAATTGAGGAGGGCAAAAAATAAAATTGTGGAGGAGGAGGGAAATAAAAATGAAAAGGGAGAGAGGTAAGTAAAACATTCTGCGCAGTGTAAAAAAAAAAAGATGGCTTGCCTTCTTTGACTATTTCCGGCTAATTTCGAAACAATTACTAAC
This sequence comes from Porites lutea, assembly GCF_958299795.1. NCBI lineage: Eukaryota > Metazoa > Cnidaria > Anthozoa > Scleractinia > Poritidae > Porites > Porites lutea. Next base: position 57,040,320 of record NC_133201.1, on the reverse strand, counting down.
ACGGGTTACTGAAACGGACATCAGCGCTTATCATGACTCAGATCACTCGCCCGCCTGTCACCTTCTCGTTGACACCAGAAGATCATAGCGCACCTAAAGGACCATGGTTAGGAAAATTTAATAATTCTCTCCTTGAGAATGAAGAATTCGTTACAAAATTGAAGTTTTTAATCCAAAATGCTAAAGAAAAGCACAAAGACGTCAGATAAAAGGCTCTTTTGGGAAATGATAAAAATGGAGATTAGGATCTTCTCCATTTGATTTGCTAAAAGAAAAGCTAAGGAAAAAAGAGATATGGAATTCGAACATCTCCGAAAACTCCAAGGTCTAACGCGAGTATTGATGATGCTCCAGAAGGAAATCCTCTAGCGAATGTGGCAAAAAAAAAAAAAAAAATTAATAAGATCAAATGACCAAGGAGAAAACCAGAGGTTGTATTATCAGAAGCCGAGCTCGGTGGTCTGAATCAGGAGAAAAATGTAATAAATATTTTCTCGACCTTTCGAAAAGAAGTTACAACAAAAGTCACATAAAAAAATTAAATCGTCCGCAGGGTCTACAATAGAGGACTCGAAAACTATCTTGAATGAAATGAAGAATTACTACCAACAATTATATACTTTCCAAGGCCAAACCTCCCCTGACCTACTATCAAACTTTCTTAATTCTGGACCTCTACCAAGACTATACAATGCCTCACAAAGTACCCCTCAGTGTTAATGAAATCAAAGAGGAAATACTTTGGAATGACCGCTATATTAAGATCGGCGGAAAGACGTTTTTTGTCAAGCATGGGTTACTAAAGGCCTGCATTTAAAGAATCAAAAATATCCTCAATGCTCACGATAACGTCCTATCTTTCCAACACCTTTATGATGCTTTTGACTTTCGTTGTACCTTTCTTGATTACGGTGGTCTTCTTGCCGCGATTCCTAAAGATTGGAAAAATACTATCTCACATGGCAATCAGGCACACACCGACGAACAGAAATATGCTCGACTAATGTTTGCTGAGAAGTCTTTCTGCCCTCCATTGGTTGAATCCTATTTAAGAGAAAAAACATTCACTCCTAATGCCGAATATGAGCTTCCATTCAAAATTCCCATTGAAAATAAACTAAGAAGTTTTCAGTTCAAACTCATCCACAATAGCCTTCCAACCAACCAACGCCTTTGGAAAATGAATGTTAAATCTTCTCCAAAATGCGAACAATGTGTCCTGCCATCAAAATTGTTTGGGAAGCCATAGATTGGTGGAATCGTAAACGTTCTGAAAACATAAATCCCAATCCAACGGAAGCTCTTTATAGATACAAACCTGAATCTAACAGCTTTCATAATTTTAACAATTGTCTCTTAATTGCTAGATATTACGTTTACTTAGCTAGAAACAAGTTTGAGACCCCAAAACTGGAGGTTTTCATTGTTCTCCAGCAATTCAAATCCAGTGCGAAAGAGAAATTGCAATAACAAACGGAAATCTTAACAAATACAGAAATAAGTGGACCACCCTGTGCATTTCTGATTAGAGTTGATTTATAGTAATTTAGCAAACGCACGCCATTATTATTTAAATTTAAAAAAATAAGTATATAAATAAAAAATAAGGCCTGATCGTCAAGTTTTTTTTTTTAATTTTAGTTTAATAACACTTCTACAAATGATCAATTTTATTTATATTAACAAGTTGTTCAGAATACTGAGGAGTTAATGATCTGCAGAGTATGGATATAACAAGCATTGAAATTTTGCCTTCTGTTTCAACTTGGATTTTCCAAATTGCCTTCCTTGAAAATGTAGATGCCAAAACGCTTAGTTATCTCAGGTGATTCATTTTGTACAAGGTTCGAGACGTTCAAGCTCTTTAAGTGGTACGCTTAAAAAAAAAGATAGCTTAAAACCATGCGCAGTACCAATCCATCAGGTCTAGCCCTCGTAGAGGCAAAGGAAGGAGTTACCTAAGTAGTGGTAGAAGGGATGATTTAGGCCGTTTTGGTGTCTAGTAAGTGTCTAGAAAAGTCTAGTATATATAGCTAGGTCTAGGTCACCTCATTAGTAAAACATATGAGTCTAGTAAGTGTCTAGTCACTGTCTTCCTGCCTACTAATTTAGTGCCTTCCGTGTGTCTTCCTCCAAATCTAATGAGCGTCTCTCTTATACAATGGGAACAATAGGCTAGCCTAGGTTTGCCCGGTAAGTAACTTGAGCCGGGTTTGTCGGATCGTCTATTAAAAAAGTAGGAATAAGAGGAGCCATCACCTAGCAACGCGAAAAACGTTTGGGGGGTGGGGGGGACTTGGGTTGATTTTTGTCGGGTATGTGCCGCTGGTCTCTCAGAGCCTCTACCCCATTATAGTCTATTCTGTGGGCATCTTAGTCACTTGTGGGCAAATACATCAGTTTGCGCGATCCCAACTACGTCCGCTTTCCATTTGTGTATCTACCCTATATCGAATGAAGAAAACTTTACTTTTCACCTACAGTACAAACATTCTGGTACGTTTGCTAACCGTAAATATGAAGAACTGTCTTACCCCAAAATCAGAAAATGTGCGCCAGTAACTCTGTTGAAAATGCGACCCCATTATAGTCAATCCAGTTGTGAAAATGCGACTTCATCCGGCGGCACATTCCAATTAGCCTCTTATAAGGAAGTACCCCCCTCCTCCCCCTTCTCCCCCCCCCCCCCCCTCTCCTTGGGCCTATGATTTCTGTTTAGCGCTAAAAATCGGATATAAACAAAACACACACTCAAAAATTGGAGCTGAAAACTCTTTATTTTAGTTTTGACTGACTATTACAACACCAATTTGTACGTTCTATCCTCGAGGAAAAGACTAACTATTGAAGTCTCGGCGCTTTTGTGAGTTTATTGTCTTGCTTCACGCACCATTTGTCAGTTAATTATGCGAGTTAACAAGCCCACATTTGCATAAAAATTGGCTCACCTCTACAATAAAAACCCCAAGGGAGAATCTTGACTTATTATTATAAAAAAAAAACAATAAATAACTTAAGAAGGATTAACTGAAACACTCCACTAATAAATGGTCGCAATAAAACCAGACACGTTTCTTTTAAAGACTCAAGAAATCAACTTTTCGATCCTTTAATAATTGCAAACAATAAAATACTCAGTGATTATAAAGAAATCTATTACACAGACCAAATAAGGAAAATCTTGCTCTTTTTTACACAATGCAAAATTTTTTGCTTACCCCTCCCCTCCTCATTTTTTTGGTTTCCTTTCGTTTCCCTCCTCCTCCTCATACGTTTGCAGAATTGATACCCTCTCAGGTATGTTGGTTTTCACATGACGTCACTAAAATTCAGACTACAAAACTATCGATCCTACTGAGATTTTACTTTCATGGTGTATTAGAGCAGCTGAGAACTAATTTTCAAACAAATTTTCGCTTCAAAAGGGTTCTTGGTTTTGTAATAGAGTACGCTTGAATTTCTAAGCTTTTGCGTGACGCAGCATTTACATGACGGCCGAAAGAGCTGTCATTTAGGTTAAGAAAGCAACTTTTTTCAAGGAATTTTGCTATCTAAACAGTTCAAGTTTTACAAAAAGTATTACTTTAATGTTTATGAGTTCCTCTAGGAGTAAATTCACGCTTTTGTAGCAAAACTCGGTAACAGATGTTTCTGTTGGTTTCCGTCCACCATGTTGGAGCTCATCCGGATGAGCTCCAGCATGGCGTCTCCATACAAAGCTCTATAAATTTGGGTAAAACATTTCCTCGGATATCTCGTATACGAGTTATTCCTTCGACCCAAATCTTGGCGAGGGTCTTTGTATATATACCTCCTTTCATTTCCCAGATTCTGGACTTTATCTGTAGAATGGTTTTCATTTTTATTTTCATCTATTTTGGATGGCGTGACACTAAAAACCAGCAATACGCTTTAAGTATTTTTGAATACTCAGATTGCTATGACTTTAATAAAAATAATAGAGTTTAGTTTATGACAAGTTAGACGACAACTTTTAGCAACGTGTTTTTCTGATGATTGTTTAATTGATAGGCGACTCTTAAGAATCTCAGCTTCGACCCATTTACCTCTTGCGAAATCGACGCCGAAGCGTGAAACGGTCCTCTTCGTTTTTGCTCAGAAACAGACATTTCGACGAGTAAACTATATCAAGAGAGGATAAAGTGGCTAAGAGAATGAATCCCCCATATAGGCCCTCTACCCATCGTAATCCCTCTAAAGATATTTTTAGACCTTCTCTGAGGTTTGTTGTTCCCAAGGGGGTTGAGGAGAGAACGGAGGAGGAGGTGTGCGCTCGAAACAGCCTGGATGACTTTGAAGTAACATGTTTGTAAAGAAGTAGAAATAAAAGAAGGAAAATTGGCTAAGAAAAGAAAGACAGTGGTTGAAATCAATGGAAATACATATATCCTAGATATCTACCTACCGCATAGCCTGCAGTGCAGGCGTTTTCTTTGAGCGCGCAATTTGCTCGCGAAAGCGCCATGTTGAAACTTCCCGAGGAGAGGAGGATATGAGGCGAGTCAAAGGGAGCGGGGAGGGGGCGGAGAGAGAGAAGAGAAAACGCCTGCATTTTTTTTCTCCCCTCCCCCTCCCCCCTTTCCTTCTTTCGCCCTCGCACCTACCGTAAGGGTTACTATTTCTACTCTCGCCAATGGTCCACTGTCATAAAATCAAAGATGGCAACTTCAACAATATTACGAACACGAACAAGGTTTCGCCCACCCAAAATACGCCTATACTGCAGGCTACCTACCGCACCCCCCTAAAAAACGATGATCATTTCCCTTTAAGAGAGGATAACTCTCGCACTCCCGACATGCTTTTGCAATTTTATTACTCCGCGAAACTTCCACGCAACGCGGGAGGAAATATTATCCGCGGGAAAACCGATACGCTCGAAAAATAACTTTAGAGTGATTACGATGGGTAGAGTGCCTATATGGGGGATTAATTCTCTTAGCACCTTAATCCTCTCTTGACTATATGGCGTTTGTATTATACTTACTGAAGTCTATTTAACAGTACATAAATGGACATGCAACGAATCACATTTTTGCGGCATACCCAAATTTCATTCGATGTTCACACAGATCTACTCTTAAAAAGTCAGAGATCGTCTAAACGCTCAACAGGGCTTGCTTAATCTTCTGCCTTGTAATAATGTACTAGGTTATGCGTATGAATATGTATGGTAAATAAAGGCACTTCTTCTCGTAAATGTATTTCTAAGATTTGTGCTGCTTATTGTCTACCCCCATGTAGATCTAAAAAAAATTTGTTATGGAAAAAGAGGAAACAGAAGTCAAGAAAGAATGATGCAACGATAAAAAAAACAACATTTCTTCATACACCAAGCATCCGGACCTTCAAGAAGCGATAAACTTGTTTTATTAGAACTTTGAAGTATAAAAAATGACAGAGCGAATGTTAAAAAATATAGATGGCTTCGAAAAGCATCTTACAAAAGCCAAAAAAAAAAACAGCAGAAAAGAGGAAGCACATACTTATAAAGACCTCGGCAATGCTTATCAATTCCAAGAAGCAATAAATTACCACAACAAAGACCTGAGTATTGCTCAGGAAGTTGGCGACAGGGCCGGAGAAGAACGTGCCTATGGCAATCTCGGCAATGCTTATCACTCCCTTGGCAAATTCCAAGAAGCAATAAAGTACCACAACGAACGCCTGAGTATTGCCCAGGAAGTCGGCGACAGGGCCGGAGAAGGAGGTGCCTATGGCAATCTCGGCAATGCTTATCACTCCCTCGGCAAATTCCAAGAAGCAATAAATTACCACAACAAACACCTGAGTATTGCCCAGGAAGTCGGCGACAGGCCCGGAGAAGGACGTACCTATGGCAATCTCGGCAATGCTTATCACTCCCTCGGCAAATTCCAAGAAGCAATAAATTACCACAACAAACACCTGAGTATTGCCCAGGAAGTCGGCGACAGGCCCGGAGAAGGACGTGCCTATGGCAATCTCGGCAATGCTTATCACTCCCTCGGCAAATTCCAAGACGCAATAAATTACCACAACAAACACCTGAGTATTGCCAAGGAAGTCGGCAACAGGGCCGGAGAAGGACGTGCCTATGGCAATCTCGGCAATGCTTATCACTCCCTCGGCAAATTCCAAGAAGCAATAAATTACCACAGCAAACACCTGAGTATTGCCCAGGAAGTCGGCGACAAGGCCGGAGAAGGACGTGCCTATGGCAATCTCGGCAATGCTTATCACTCCCTTGGCAAATTCCAAGAAGCAATAAATTACCACAACAAAGACCTGAGTACTGCCCAGGAAGTCAGCAACAGGGCCGGAGAAGGAGGTGCCTATGGCAATCTCGGCAATGCTTATGACTCCCTCGGCAAATTCCAAGAAGCAATACATTACCACAACAAACACCTGAGTATTGCTCAGGAAGTCGGCGACAGGGCCGGAGAAGGACGTGCCTATGGCAATCTCGGCAATGCTTATCACTCCCTCGGCAAATTCCAAGAAGCAATAAAGTACCACAACGAACGCCTTAGTATTGCCCAGGAAGTCGGCGACAGGGCCGAAGAAGGACGTGCCTATGCCAATCTCGGCAATGCTTATAAATCCCTCGGCAAATTCCAAGAAGCAATAAATTACCACAACAAAGACCTGAGTACTGCCCAGGAAGTCGGCGACAGGGCCGGAGAAGGACGTGCCTATGCCAATCTCGGCAATGCTTATGACTCTCTCGGCAAATTCCAAGAAGCAATAAATTACCACACCAAACACCTGAGTATTGCTCAGGAAGTCGGCGACAGGGCCGGAGAAGGACGTGCCTATGGCAATCTCGGCAATGCTTATCACTCCCTCGGCAAATTCCAAAAAGCAATAAATTACCTCAACAAAGACCTGAGTACTGCCCAGGAAGTCGGCGACAGGGCCGGAGAAAGACGTGCCTATGGCAATCTCGGCAATGCTTATGACTCCCTCGCCAAATTCCAAGAAGCAATAAATTACCACACCAAACACCTGAGTATTGCTCAGGAAGTCGGCGACAGGGCCGGAGAAGGACGTGCCTATGGCAATCTCGGCAATGCTTATCGCTCCCTCGGCAAATTCCAAGAAGCAATAAATTACCACAACAAACACCTGAGTATTGCTCAGGAAGTCGGCGACATGGCCGGAGACGGAGGTGCCTATGGTAATCTCGGCAATGCTTATCACTCCCTCGGCAAATTCCAAGAAGCAATAAAGTACCACAACGAACGCCTGAGAATTGCCCAGGAAGTCGGCGACAGGACCGGAGAAGGACGTGCCTATGGCAATCTCGGCAATGCTTATCACTCTCTCGGCAAATTCCAAGAAGCAATAAAGTACCACAACGAACGCCTGAGTATTGCCCAGGAAGTCGGCGACAGGGCCGGAGAAGGACGTGCCTATGCCAATCTCGGCAATGCTTATCACTCCCTCGGCAAATTCCAAGAAGCAATAAATTACCACAACAAAGACCTGAGTGTTGCCCAGGAAGTCGGCGACAGGGCTGGAGAAGGAGGTGCCTATGGCAATCTCGGCAATGCTTATCACTCCCTCGGCAAATTCCAAGAAGCAATAAATTACCACAACAAACACCTGAGTATTGCTCAGGAAGTCGGCGACAGGGCCGGAGAAGGACGTGCCTATGCCAATCTCGGCAATGCTTATGACCCCCTTGGCAAATTCCAAGAAGCAATAAATTACCACAACAAACACCTGAGTATTGCCCAGGAAGTCGGCGACAGGGCCGGAGAAGGACTTGCCTATGGCAATCTCGGCAATGCTTATCAGTCCCTCGGCAAATTCCAAGAAGCAATAAAGTACCACAACGAATGCCTGAGTATTGCCCAGGAAGTCGGCGACAGGGCTGGAGAAGGACGTGCCTATGGCAATCTCGGCAATGCTTTTCACTCTCTCGACAACTTTCAGCAAGCATGGGTATATTACAACCAACTCCTAAGCGTTGTCAAGGAATTTGGGGACAGGGCCGGAGTAGGAAGTGCCTATGGCAAACTGGGCAGCGTTCACTACTCCCTCGGCGCTTTTCAACAAGCAATAGATTATCAAGAGAAACACCTGAGCATTGCCAAGGAAGTTCGCGACAGGTCCGGAGAAGGAATTGCCTGTTGCAATCTCGGCATGGCTTATTGGTCCCTCGAGGAGTTTCAACAAGCAATAGATTACTTAAGGCAATATCGGAGTATTGCTGAGGAAGTCGGTAACAAGTTCCTTGAAGGAGACGCATATCTGAGGCTGGGAAGTTGTCTTTTAGAGTTAGGTTGCTGGAATGAAGCTTTATTTCATTTTATCACCAGCGTAGAAATCCTTGATGCTATTAGGGCCAGTTGCATTTCGGAAGATGTACTGAAAATAAGTTTTCGTAATCTTTGTAAACGTGCCTACAGTTGTTTATGGCAAGTTCTAGTAATGCTTCAATTGACGGATGAGGCTTTATACGCTGCCGAAAAGGGACGAGCACAGGCCTTAGTAGATGCGTTGAAAATAAATTATGGCTTAACATCACTTTCGCTCAAGTCAAATGAATCTGAAGAAGAACTCAAAATTATTTTCAAGAAGATATCTGTTTCGACAGTTTTTCTGGCAGTTCAAAAAGAAACAATCAATATGTGGGTCCTGAGGAAGGAAAAAACTACTATTTTTAGGCAAGCGGAGCTTAAAGTTGAAGGTGCGCACGAAGATTATTTTGCTTTACTTTTAAAAACTACTTTGAAAAACATTAAGGCCGGCGTCAGTGTTACTGAAAAGGAAGATCAAACATCGGAGCTGTCGCACGAGACTATCGACTGTTTTAAGCCACTGTATGATGCAGTCATTGGTCCCATCGAAGACTTGCTCGATGGTGATGAACTCATTGTAGTCCCCGATGGCGCTTTGTCCTTAGCTCCTTGGGCCGCGCTAAGTGAATCTTTAAGGATCCGCACAGTTCCCTCACTGACAAGTCTGAAATTCATCATAGATTCTCCAGATGAATACCACCGTAAAAGTGGCGCCCTGCTTGTTGGAGATCCATGTCTGAAGAAAGTTACAAATAAACGGGGTCATCCTATTTATGATCAGCTGGAATACGCAAAAAAGGAAGTGGAGATGATTGGAGAAATTCTCAAGTGCCAACCACTGACGGGAGTGGCAGCAACCAAACAAGAAGTTCTTCGCAGAATAAATTCAGTTGCTTTGGTTCACATTGCAGCACACGGAAGGGAAGAAACTGGTGAAATTGCTTTGGCTCCAGACCCTTGCTGGGAATACAAGATTCCTGAGGAGGAGTATTTTTTGAGAATGTCTGATATACCAGCTGTTAAACTGAGAGCCAAGCTGGTTGTCCTTAGTTGCTGTTATAGTGGTCAAGGAGAGGTCTCTTCTGAGGGTGTGGTCGGTATTGCTCGGGCTTTCTTGTTCGCTGGTGCTCGTTCCGTAGTGGCGACACTCTGGCCAATTAATGACGAAACAACCCTGGAGTTTATGAAACGTTTCTACCAACACCTGAGAGGTGGAGAAAGGGCTAGTTCTGCTCTTTAGAGGGCCATGAAATGTCTCCGGGACTCGGACAAGTATTCTGCCCCAAAGTACTGGGCTCCATTTGTACTGATTGGTGATGACGTTACGATTGAATTTGATGAAAGTAACCGCGAAAGTCGTAAGTAGAAGAAATTTTTCTTTTGTAAATTTTTGAATTTCATTGTCTCGAATCCCAAAAACATAAGTTGTAAAAATAAGAATCAAAAAGCATCTTTTAAAGAAAATTAAGATAATTGGCAATTTCTTTTGTAACTAGGAAAGCAAGTAGAAATCTTAAAAAATAAGAATGCAATGGGTGGCTACTGTTCGATTGCTATGGATTCACTCAATACGATTCTATTCGTTACAAACTGTTAACAAATTAATAAAACATTGAAGACACACTTCAATGTTCTTAAAGAATCTGATCACTCACTTTCCATTGCTGGCCTATGTTGTTGTTATCCTAAGAGAAGATTATAATACATTCCGTTATTGGGTCAAAGATGACAATTCAAGACATCACCGAGAGAAAATAGCTCCAATATTTCACAAATGCCTGTTACAAAGAAAATTGAATAACAGTGAAAACATTTTTATGGACAATAGGAAGCCTCAATGCAAATACCGGAAAACTGCCACTTATAAGCCCCTCCCCCCCAACCCCCAACCCCCACCCCCACCCCCCACCCCAGTTATATGACCATCTGCCTGTAAACAAAAAAATACATCGATTATAAGCCCCCTCCAAATGTGCGGAACTGAATTTGATCTATTATGGCGATTTGAACCTTAATTAAAGACAGCAAATGCAAAAAGTACTTTGATCAACACCGCTATAGCTTATCTCGAAGCGCTTTCTCTATTCCGGTTATAATCCCCCTTGGATATAAGCCTCTCCTTTCTATAAGCTCTTCTAAAAACCCTTGCGAAGGTGGTTACTTCAACCTATTTAGCGACGATGTGCATAAAAGATGATAATCAAACAACTGTCTTCGTTTTTTGGTTGGTAGATTTGGAGGTCAGCGGTTTTTAATAATAACAGAGATTGCTTATACATCGTCGGAAAGCTGTATGAACGCTAAAGGTTTTGCTATGAGCTCCAGTCAAAGTTTGATTTTACTCTGTACAAGGCTATACCATTTCATTTTATCGAGAATGGGAAAAAAATGATTTATCAGTTGGATGACTCATGAAAACATTATGAAAATCCTCTCGGTTAATCTATAAGTGTTCAAATTTTGCCTTGTTTTGCTGCCAAAAATCAAATTCATTTCGTCCTTGACATCGTGCACTAATTGAAGGCGTTATTTTTCTGAAGTATATTAATGCAGTATATGTTATTTTCTTCAGTTACAGGGGACGCTGATATGTGATGTCAGAAAACTTCTGAAAGACTGTGTGTGTTTACACATGATACAAAAAAGGCTTCCCGTTTAAGAGACTGTGTGATACCAAAAACACATTTTTTTTGCCACATGGAATTTTACTATCGATAGGCCATTTTCACAATAACGTCATTTTACTACCACTGCCAGAATCCTTCAGCGTTTTGCCCTGTTGGCAAATTAGGGCTTTTGTTGTTTAAACCTCGCTAGGATTACTAAGAATGACTATGAAAGGGGAAAACAAAGAATAGGATTCTGGTCGAAGTAATAAATCACGTCATCGTGTAAATGGCGTATTTTAATTAATATTTAATAACAGTAGAATATGAGGCCGTAAAAGCCTTTTTCAACGTTACAAAAAAGGTTTAGTGTAACCACAAACAACTTAAGACTCATGGAACGAAGCAGCATTTAATAAATACGTAAACAGCAGTTTTGTCCCATGTAAGGGAATCCAAGACAGTCTTGGTTTCTGGATTCCAAGTCGTGGATTCCTGATTCCAGGCACTTGATTCAAGTTTCTTCTAGTGGAACCTTGGATTGGATTACAATCCTTAGTAGGATTCCGGATTCGTTGAGCTGTCTTCCGTATTCCAAAGCCCAGGATTCCAGATTCCACAACCAAAAATTTTACGGATTCCAGAACCCGGATTCCCTCACATGGACTGATGCTTTTGTTAACATTTTGTTATATATCGTCAATAATCGTTTGACCCCAATGCAAGAGTCATGTTGATCATAATCAACAGTAGATGAATAAGAGAGTGTATAGTCGTGTAAAGGAGTATTGATGACAGTGACTGAGCATCAAAGTGAATTGTATATTGTCAAGCTCTGGCCCTGATTTGTCAACAAAGTCGTGATGCCATTGGTCGTCAGTCATAACACCAAAATACTGTTGTTCTAGAAGACTCTAAGTTCGAACGGTGAGTGTCGATCCGATCCGTCGTTTTTCACTTTGACATCTGTCACTTTATAGTTAGTCCAACTTTCGGGTTTTGTTCAGTCAGTTTGTTCAATTTTTGACTTCAGATTAATGTTTGTCTTTGTAACGTTTTATTGGAAAGCATAAGATAAGCTAAGATAGTCAGTCCAAACTAAGGATGGAGGGTATCCGAAAACAAGTTTTTTTTTTCCTTTTTAAAACTCTAATCAGCAGCGTTAAATATGCACTGAACACGCGGCATAACTTTTTAAGGCCATGCCCACACTAATGTGTTATGAAAACTGATCAAAACGCCTCCGGTTTTGGCGTTCACGAAAACGGCAACGAAACTATGGATGTCCATACTTGCGTTTAAGTTTCGTTTTCTAGTCAATATTAAACTAGGCAAAACATATATCTGGAGACAAATGTTTTCCCTCCCAGGGTATTCTAAAGGGCGTGTTGAGCTGTGAAGTCAGCGCATTCGTAAACCTCCGTTTTTGCTAAGTTCAAGTTTCAAGTTTTCAAGTTTATTAAGAAAAATTGAGAAAATACAAAATATGATGTACCACTGCTCGCAGTTAGCTATAGCTATTCGAGGCGAGCAGTGGCTTGACACTAAGTAGAATAATTACAATAACGATACAATTAAAATACTAAGTAGAATTAATTATTATCGAACAATACATAAAATAAGCTGAATACTAAATACAAAGTGAATAATTACAATTACAATACAATACAATTACAATACTAAGTAAAATTAATTATTATCGTACAATACATTAAAATAAGGTGAATACTGAATACTGACTAGTATTAATAACGAAGATTCTCAGGAGAAATAAGGCAGATTACATGGGAAGCTGGAAGGATAATGTAGATAGAAAGCTAATAGAATGAACTGAGTTTAGTTTTCAAGACATATTCAAATCCAATAGATCAATATACTCATTCGCCTCCGAGAGTTTCTGAAGGAGCATATTGTGAATGTTGCGTTTAAATTTCACTTTAGGCATTTGACGAATTTCATTAGATAGGTTATTCCAGACTCTAACACCGTTTCTTGAAAAAGACATGTTTAGCTTGTCTAATCTAGAGTATTCGAGAAAGAAGTTGCCTCTTGTTTCTGATCTTGTTGATGATCTTGTGTTATGTGAATGAATATTATGTTGGTAATTAAATAAATTACTTATTTGAGGTGGCGATGTGTTATTTGAGACGTCATACATTAAGACGGCAACTGACTTGAAGTAAAGAAGATCTAGAGGTAGTAGACTGGATGAAATGAAGAAGGGTACTGCGTGAGCCTTATAATCACCAAAAAACATGAGGCGAAGGGCACGTTTCTGAAGACATAGGATTTTGTTTCTGTGGATTTTGTCTGTTCGGCCCCACGCTGTTATGCCATATAACAAATAGGGTTGAATCAGCGATCTGTATATATGTTGTAAAGTATTAAGTGGTACGAAATGTCTTAGCCTAGCAATAATGCCAATCGATGTGCTTATTTTAGAGGCTATATGTAAAATATGATGTTTCCAAGAGAGGTTCTCATCAATAAGCACGCCTAGATATTTAACATAACTTTTACGTTCCAAAGATGTGTAAGAGTTGGTATGATGGTTGAATATTTTTAAATTAACTTCGTATTTGACATTTTTTTGTCTAGGTCGAAAAATAACGTAATTAGATTTTTTAATGTTTAGAGATAATTTGTTCCCTATTAGCCAGTCGTAAAGCTTACAGAGCTCATCGTTTACCGTAGATTCCAGGGATTTTAGGTTTTTATCTGAATATAAAAGATTCGTATCGTCTGCGAATACTGGTAAAACTTCATTCGGTTACAACTGTTACAAATATCATTTATATAAACAAGAAAGAGCAGAGGCCCTAGGACTGATCCTTGGGGAACCCCAGATAATACTGTCGCTTTCTTAGATATATTTGAGGGGTCAAATTCAGTTATTTGCTTGCGACTAGTAAGGTAGGAAGTAAACCAGTCATTCACAATCCCGCATATACCATAATGTTCAAGTTTCTTTAAAAGTATTGAGTGGTCGACTGTGTCAAAAGCTTTTTGTAAATCAATAAATATTCCGCAGGTGTACAGCTTTCTATCCATATTAGTTTGAATCTGATTGGTGATTTCCAAGATAGCATGTTCAGTGGACCGCTTTTCACGAAATCCATACTGTGAATCATAGAAAATACTGAACTTTTCGAGAAATGATTTCAAGCGAATGTACATCATTTTTTCAAAGATTCGGTTGAAGACTGAAAGAAGTGATATGGGTCTGTAGTTGGATGGGTCAGATTCGTCATTGGCTTTGTGGATTGGGATTACTTTAGCAAGCTTTAATTTAGTGGGATATATTCCATGTTCAACCGACTTGTTGATTAGTACAGATAGGGGGTGGCTAAGAATATGTCTAGCTGATCGCAAGACGAGAGTGGGGAAAGAATACAATCCATGAGCCTTGTTTAATGGCGTGTTCATAATTTCGGATTCAATTTCAGTTTGTGTTACTGGATTGAAAAAGAAAGAATCAGCATTACGTGATTTTGGAAGATAATCAAAAAATTCCTTCTGCGGGTTTGGCATTTTGGAAGCTAGGTTGTGACCAATTGAGGAAAAATACTCATTCATAATGTCAGGAAGGTCAGAGGAATCGTATGAAATTTTATCAGATCCCAGGCGTTTAAGCGAGGTGATATGTTTGATAGCTTTACGTTTGCGACCTAAAAGATTGTTTATACCTTTCCAAGTCTTTTTAATGTTACTTAGGTTATCTTCGAAATAGTTGTGGAAAAAATTCCTTTTACTTATTCGTGTGAGCATCAGTATTTTGTTACGATAAATTTTTTAGGTTTCACTGTCACCAGAATAATAGAGTGAATTCTTGATCTTAATTGATCCTCTGATGCCTTTTGTTATCCAGGGTTTTTGTTGTTTTCTTAGGCTGCGTTTTGAAATTGGCTTTAATGGGGCGTGCTTATTGAGGAGCTTGTTCAGTTTATTGTGAAATGTAGAGAAAGATTTGTTTATGTCTGTCTTACTGCAAATTGTACCCATTAAGTCAATTTCAGATAGCTCACTTAGGAACTTTGTTTCTGAGTAGTTTGAGAAGTCACGAGTTAACCGCTTAGATTTCGATTGATCACAGAGATCTCGATTAGTAGAAAAGTTTAGTATACAAAATTGAGAAAAGTGGTCTGTTAGATCCGAGACTATGTTTCCACTACAGATACTATATTCTAGACTGTTAATACAGATGTTATCAATTAATGAGTACGAGTTGCTGTGAACTCTTGTTGGTTTGTCGATTGTCGGAGTCAGGTTCAGGCTTTGCAAAGATAGCATAAAACTTTGGGCGTGAGTACTAGTATGAACATGGAGAAGATTTATATTAAAGTCACCCATAAGAATAATCTGTTTTCCAGTGGTGCTAAGCTTTTCCATTGTCGAGTCAAAATATTCCTGAAAACGCTCAGGGGAATTATGCTGCCTATACAATACTCCACATATTATGTTTGCACTTTTGGGAAGATGTAATTCGATAAAACGTGCCTGGAAGGCTTCATTAGAACACCTCTCTATTGTTTGATATTGAAATCGCTCATCAATATACATGCCTACACCTCCAGCTGAAAGAGGCGTTGGCAGGTATTCAAAATTATAATGCAAAATCGAAGGATTAAAATCTAAGTTCTCAGTCGAGCTGTTTATTCTTGTTTCTGTTACGCCTATGATATTAAAATGAAAATCTAGTTCATCAAATAAATGAGTTTGAAAATTTTCTAAATTACGTTTTAGGCTGCGGATATTTGTGTGCATAAACGAAATATTAGAATCTGGATAGGGATTAGCAGCAAACTTACTTTTTTGATCGCAAAAACTATGTGGAGAGAAGTATTTACATCTTGTATTAGAGTAATAAGTGTTGGAGTCGGAACTTCTATCTAAAAATGTATTCAGAGTAAATAAATCAAGGTCGTAATAACTTGGGAGACGATCAAGATATTTTTTGGTAGGAAGAGAGGAACTAAGAGAATTATTAAATTGGCAGAATGTGCGGAAATTAGATCGCTGTAATTGAAATATGGAAGGTCGCTTAGGAGTGTTTTATTTACCTTAGTAGATTGTTTGTTAATGTTCTTATGGAGTAGTAACATCACCAGAAAATCCTAGGCGAGCTGTGAGACTGGACAAGTCGGTTGAATTTTTAATGGCGATCGGACGAGAGGTTTCATTTTTCCGCAGCCAGATGGTTGAGTTCTTGGCCCAACAAAATGAGAAGAGAAATCTTCCTTTATTTTCTTGGCGTCAGATAATAAACTCTGCAGTCGTGGGGAGAGGTGATCGTAGATAGCAGCATGTTCTAAAGATGAGCTTTCTCGGAGACCAATATCAGCAGGAACGATCCTGTTTACTTCTCTACGGGCTGCCATAACGCTTTCACGGGCGATGCGCCGAGTAAATTTGATGGTCGACCATCAGACGTGTTACGAGATGGCACTCGATGGGCAATGTCAAGGTCATAAGGATGAATTTCAGCTCCAATTTTGTTGAAGATTCTCATGCAAAGTTCCAGCGTATCTCCGGCGCTTTCTCGTTGCTTAACTTCAGGAACGCCCACAAGCTTGATGTTGTATGAATACGAATAGTCCAATGCTTGATCCAATGAAGATCATATTTTATCCCCTTGAGATGACAAGCGTTCCAAAGATTTTTCAATAAGAGACATCCTGTCGTTAACATATTTCTTAATGTCTTCTTGGATGCTGTTCGGAGTTGCCGTAGTGTATCCCTCATCGGTGCCTTCAGATGAACTGGCATGGCCGCCATTTCGTTCAGCTTTAACTTCGTCTCGTAGGTTGCGTAATTCAGCACAAATTTATTGAGTCTTATCTTTTAACTTGTCATTTTCCAGTTTCAATGATTGGACTGTGTCTTTTACCATTTTGGTCAAGGTTTCAGCAAATTTGAGTCTCAAAAACTAATCAAGAGTGAAGAGCTTCGAAATAAGCGTCTTGCCTGCTACGCACACATGCGCACCTCTTTATACTTACATAGCCGTTGACCTCCATTTTGAAAAGTCTCCACCTTTGAGGCCGTTTTATGAAAACATCGGCTTTTTTATCGTTTTAATGTGGACGAAAAGCCAAAACGCATTAAAGGTAGGCGTTTCCAAACAATTATGCACCAGTAGGAATTAAAGCCGCCATAGATTATTTAGTGAGTCAGTAAATCGAGCGCAAATTATTCGTGTACTACGACGTGAGTGCATTATGATTTCTAATTGCTGATAACCCATGTATCAGAGATGTGGTTCAGAATAGTTGCAATACCTTTGTCGTGCCATTAATTTAATGCCAATTGTAATTGTTGTTTTACTGAGTTATCAAACAGGCTGTTATCAAACAGATCACTTTTAGATCGCTTGTCCACAACGTGCTGTGGTTTGGTACTAAGAAACAACAGCAATCGTTCAACTATGACTGCTTTAAAATCGGACGGGTGTTTTGTTTCCTGTACTATCGAGTTTTTCCGGGCTATAGATTAAAAGCATAGCCTAGGGTATTCATATCACGTCACATTAGGACGTAACTGCTTTTAACTGCTTAGGCTTAATCCCAGCGCGTTGCGTAGCACAGTGATCGCTAGGTTTTTGATGTTACAGTGTACCCATAGCTTAGTCATGTTGTATTATGTAATTTTAACCTGAATAAAAGGAGACGTTAAGTGCAATTGCTGATCTCAATGATTTCAAAAAATATTTCAAAAACGCACTTTTCCTTTACACTTCCTCGACAGAGGCCCTGAAGGCAGCGTAGATTAGGGATGGTTATTTTCCTTTTAGTTTGTCGTCAATTCTCACCCTGCGTACCAGTTTACTAGCAAGTAGCTTATTTAACTTTTTTTTTTCCAGAAAGAATTGTGGTAATTTTGAGTGCTATAAGGAAAATGCATTCACTAGTAATAGCTATCGCTAAGTGCCAACCAGCATATATTTTTCCTATACACGCGCGCTGTTTAACCGTTCTACTGCATAAAGAATTTGAAATCCCGACTTTACATAGGATAGTTTTTGAGTTATTGAAGTTCGTGTTTTTGTCCGAAGTTGCGCACAGATCATTTTGCGTAAAATTTAGTGGTTTTTTAAGCGAACTCAGAATCCTCGAAAAATCATAATGCAAATACGAACTGATTTCGTACACTAAAAGTTTAAGCATCCCTGTCAGCTCAAGACAAACCGGTAATATCAAATTCTTATCAAACACGGGCTCCGATATCTTGAATCCCTAAAATGTACTTTTATCAGTCCAGCTAAAAATCTGTTCAGAACTTAAGGACTTTAATATGCAGCCTGAGTGGATCCTTTTTTTAAAAAAAGGAAGGAATAAAATATCTTATGTTTGTTTCTTGAAGATCGAAGGAGACTCTGGTCGCAGGGTAGGCTCCATGTCAAAGTCACACTCATTCACTATGTAGTTTCACTACCCTTTCCTCCTGTTGTAGCGTCAGCCGAGTACACGTGCACTCTAAGGTCTTTTTTAAATATATCGCGTGTTGCCTGTGCGATAATTCGTTTACCGTATTTCCAAAACAGGAAATGAATAAATAACAAAACCCGTAAGCTTACAGCATAAATTAACCTGAGGCTATGCCCGCATTTAATCTGTTAATTTTCCGTGTGTTAGTTAGCCGTGTGTGGTCATTCTGGGTCGTTTAACCGTTAAACAATTCCCGACGACGGTCGACGACGACCGGAAGTGAGATACCGTGCAATGCGCAAGCGCAGTTAACAAATTTCGTCGTGGTGGTGTCGTCGATGACGCCAAACACAGTAGAATTACGTCGTCCTGCAATCCACAAGCTTCGGCAGGTAAAACTCCCTGCTTTTAAGCGATATTTCAAGGGCTTTGTATTTTTTCACCTCGTAAATCCAGGTATCCTTTCTTTTTTCTCCTAACAAGCGATGTTGATTGAAAATTTGACTGATGAATTGTGTTTACTTCGAAGACAACACTGAGCTGTGCAGGCCGAGCGAGCGAGCTCGTAAGTGACAAATTTATTTGTACGTATTTACGTCAGGCAAATCATATATCTTTAATATAGAGGAAATGAACTTCATATGGAAAACAGCTATCGCATCGGAATGTCTCTTTTTCTAAATCTAAACTCTGACAGACACTCGGACTCGGTCATGTCATTCAGGTTGAAAGTTGAATAACCTTCGTACGGAAAGCAGAGATTTTTCCATTCGAAAAGGTCAGACAACTCTAAAAATTCTTCATCATCAATGAAAGTTGACGTACGGCTTATAAAATAAGATCTTGCATCGTCTTAAAAGACGCGTTTGCGAAAAAACTTTGTTGCGAACGAACATCACAGTCTACATGTTTGTTTACATTCACTGTCGTCGTCGTAGACCTACCGATCGACTGCATCTTAAGTTTCCTTTTTCCAGCCGAAACTGACGTTCTCGTTCCAGTCCTTTCCCAGTCAACAGACGTTGTCGTCGTGACTCGTCGTGGTTCTAAAGTTTCCTATTATTTTGAAACATAACAACCGCTGAATGAAGCGCTCGTGGGCTCTCAAGATTCCTCACTCGGAAAGCTTCGCTTTCCGAAGACGCTCCGCCGAAGGCAAACGAAAAAGCTCACGAGCGCTTCATTCAGCGGTTGTTATGTTTCAAAATAATGGCGGTTGGAAAGAAACGTTGAGCGAAACGGAAGATCGAAGGGAATTGTTTAACGGTTAAACGACCCAGAATGATCACACACGGCTAACAAACACACAGAGAATTAACAGATTACAGCAATCAAAGAGGTAAGAGATTCTTTATTATCTAATTCAAACTGAACTCCTCTGCTGTCTTTGCATTTAATAGTCTGTTCAGGGGTTTAGAGTAGACAAGCTTTTGAGCGACGCAAGTCAACCGGAAGTACACCTTTTGCATTCTTGGGCAGTAGATTTGCTTAAAATTTTGGACAAATCGTACGTATGAGGGAAAACGCTCTTGGCATTTCAAACTTGGCAGCGCCAAAGCATGTTAAAGAAAATACGTTTCACTTCCGGTTGACGTGCGTCACTCAAAACCCCCTTGCTTAAAAGCTCCCTCATAGCGTCCGTCCACACGCGACTGATCGTAAGTGGATATTCTTGTACAGTGTAAACAGTTGCATTTGTGGACAGTTTGAACCCTTTCGTTTTTTTTAGAACCATGCTCAAGCCATAGACCAAACGTGTCCTTCTGGAATTGAAACAGTGTTACGCAAGGTATCTACGGCCTGGTCCATCCCTACCAGATTTTGATTTCTCGAAATCTGCCATAATGGCCCATTTTTTGGCCACCACCGAAATCCCCAGTTCCCTCGCATTATTTTAGTAATCAGTTCCACAACTACATGAACACTTAAATAAAAATATCTACACTTGGGGTGCGTACTTTTGGGAAAATCCCAATCTGGATTTCCGAATCCAAAAACGTTACGTTGCAGCCGGCGGCCCACGCATCGTCTAGACCAGCAGCACCAGGCGCCATTCTTGACACCTTTCCCTGCGGAGTAAACGTGTTTCTCTTGAGTTTCTACTGGGTTCTAATTGTTTCGGGAACGCTGGAGGGGAGACTTGACTTTCTCCCAACGGTCTATTGAGAAATTAAAACAAATAATATTGTGAAAACAAAAAGGTACTTTATTGATAATTTAAGACATCCAAAACGTCCTATAAGAAAGCACTGCTTCTTCTACGAACACGGGCGTGCAAGAAGGTAAACCGTATCCAAAATTGCACAACGGATAATGGCTGGGGGGGAAGATGATAAAGAGTGTAGGGTGCGGTAAGGTTTACGAAAGCGCTGCTTTAACCAGTCACCTCCCCATTGTAAGTGTTCGAGTCGCACCCGATTCTCTCCACCACACCCATGGCCGCGATAAGAGGGGATTCGGTTATTTCAGCACAAGGTTCTAAAGCCGGTGGGATTTTGTGTTCACTACTGCCGTTTTCTAAAGAGTTTTTTTTTTTCTCCTTCCCAAGGTTCGAGTCGGATGAAAGCAACTGGCTGATAGAGAATGCCGAAGGCGCGCTCGCTACAGGTTTAGTGGGAACAGTACTAGTAACCGGAACGGGCACGGGAGCGCTAAGCAGTATCCTTTCTTCCTCAACGCTTTCTTCGCTTTGCGAGGCGGGGGATGTCTTATCGCCTTCCTCGCCGCCTGTCGCAGATTCAACACCGCTGGTCCATACTTCCGCTCTCGCTTGCTGCAATTGCGCTTGCGATGGCGCATGCTCCTCTTGTTCCTCGGACTTGAGACTGACTGGTTAGTTTTGCTGGCGCATTTCAGCAAGCAAACCTTCACTTGTCTTTAGTTTGTCTTCATAAACAAGCAATTTCTCTTGTGATTGAGTCAATTGCTGTTTGCAGTCTTTGTGTTGATGCTGAAGCGTTAAGATGGTTGACTGCATGCCTTCAACTTCCTCGTCTAGTTGGATAACAAAGTCGTTCAACTCTAAAACGGGATAATAATAAGTAACTTAAATTTTAGCAATCAGAAATTTTAATTTCAGTAATTTTACACAGGAATCAATATCAGATACATGTAGATGCCAAAGGAATAGCCAGCGACCATTTTGTTGTCCATACCATCATTGGTACGACTTCGGCTCAGCTGTGCTTTGTACCGTCACT
This sequence comes from Porites lutea, assembly GCF_958299795.1. Lineage (NCBI taxonomy): Eukaryota > Metazoa > Cnidaria > Anthozoa > Scleractinia > Poritidae > Porites > Porites lutea. Next base: position 57,018,781 of record NC_133201.1, on the reverse strand, counting down.
CCAACAAGCCACGGTACACCTCTATTTTCAGGACAATCAAGACTCTACAAACACGTGTTAACAACTCCATATGCTCACTCACTAAAATTAACTGCATATCACACCTCGAAGAGTAAAAAAAGGTCCCAGGCATCAACAAATCTGTAAAAAACCTTGGTTACCGCTAGTCTGCGAGCAAGTACGACTCTCGCGATTTCCAGTCGTAGAGCTTGCTTGCAGGCTACAATCGGGGAAAGAATAGTTAAGACACTTTGCCATAAAGACCCTTCGTGACGTTTTGCACTTAAAAAGTAGCCAGCGTGGCAGGCGTTCGAAGGGGAAGGGAAAGTAAGAAATGAATCTTTCCTTCCCCACCCCCTCCAAGCACTGTTAGGCTGTACCAGCTACCAGTAACAAACAACAAACACCACTGACAACTTGAAATGGAGGGGGGAGGGGAGAGGTTCAGATGTCTTGCTCTTCGAAGTGCCCCATTTGAGGATAGTCTCAACAATTTTGTCGGCGATTGCAAGTTACCCAAAACAGACATGAATAAAGTAGCGCTGTGTTCATTCAGCACTTGCCCACCGGCCACAGAACAAGTTGACTTTAACATAGCAATACCAAGAAGTCAAACGAATGCATAGTTGAACGGAACCAGGTAAACTTGAAACTGTCGCCCCTGAAGTTAAACTAACACGAGTTTCCAAGTAATTGTGATTTGTTCATAACACACTTCACAAAGCCGTGATTTAAATAAGAGCTTGTTACTCCCTAAAACAAACAGAATTAACTTAAATCGCCACGTCTTTGACCCAGACCCTAGAAGTGTACCAGTCAGAAAACAATTCAATCTCATTCTTATTAAGTCAATTTAGAATAGTAGCCAGCTTCGCAGTATTGTCAGCCTTACCATCTTGACTGCCTTTCAGTTCATCGCTGTATTTTTTCTGAAGAGCAAGTTCAGCTTCCAGTTGAGCGACTCGTCCTTGCGACAACTGACGACCGAGCTCCTGATTTTCCTGGATCAACATACGGCATTTCGCCATCAGTTTCTTACCAGTAACACTGTAAAACACAATTCACACAAAACCAGTTAATTTTCTTGCTCAACACTTTCACTCCCAGGACAAGCCAAAGTCAAAAATTGACAAAAGTCAAAATTTCACGTCTTAGGAAAGCGGAAAAACAAACAGCACCATTTAAAAGGACAGCAAAAGTGGATTTATTTGAATGGTCACACCGTAGGACTTCTTCCACACATTCAAGGTGAGTTAGAAATACGTACAAAACAAATAGAAACCAAGTGAAAGTACAGCAAAAGATGTTTCCTTTGAATGGTCAGACTGGAGGATTTAAAGGAGCTGTGCCACGAAATTCAGCGAAATTAGGTAATTACAAAATGCCCGTTAAATTAAGAGAAACGTACAAATAACCGCTCAAAACATTAAAGAAAGGTTAAAATAACACAACAGTTACAACAGATGCCACGGATGGGCAAAACTGAAGAAGATTGAAACGGATTGAAATTAGGGTTTTTGAAAACTGTTCAGCCTAACAGTTTTTCAAAGTTGATCTCTGCTGTTTGCAACTTCCAAAATAATGCTCAGGAGACATATTTGTCTCGAATCCGCTCTGATTTTGTCATTTCCATGTATTTTCCTTGCTTACTTTAAGTTCCATACCGATTGAGGGCGAGTAATTAATAATAATAATAATAATAATAATAATAATAATTTATGAACTTATTGTGCGCAGCTTAAAATGAGAATGATCAGCTGTGCATTACAACTGCATTACTTTAAAGAAAATTGGCACAATTAAAGAAAATGAACTGGACTGCCGTGACACAGCCCCTTAAATTATATGCTGATAACTTAAAACCTCCTTCAATACTCCATCACTCACTGTAGGAGCGAAACGGTTAAATACAGACCTTCAGGTAGGCTCGATTGCCAACCGCTGTTCAGGAAATGATCCCGTACTCCTCCCTCAAGACTAGATTCAAGGACGAGGACGAGGACGCCTACGAACGACTGAACGACGACGAGATTTAACTTCAAGTTTTTCGTGTATTATTGTAAAATTGACACCCCAGAAAACTTTTCAATGTACTTTTTTTCACAGGAAAAGTTAGCACGGTTATTAGTTTTTGTTGAGGAAGGTTAAGCCCTCTCCCGAAAGCAAAATAACAAAACTTCTAACATTTTAAATGTGATAACTTGTTTTCGCCACTACGACATTTTGGCTAAACCTCGTAGTAGAATGACGACGGCTACCACGTTTCCCGCCAAAATGACGCTGGTTCACGCGCGCCAACTACTTAGTAATAGAAAGGTTAGCATCACGTTTACGGCAAACGGCAAACGTGAATTTGAACCACAAGACCAAGATTTCCATTCATCTGTCGTTTACTGTAACTATAACTACACGAAAATCGACTGATTCGCGCCAATTCTATCTATGAGAATTGTTTTAAGCTGTTTTTATCTGCTCATTTCTCATTTTGAAAATTTCTCAACTTGAATCTCACGTTTGCTGTTTGCCGTAAGCGCGATACTAAATCTCTCTATTAAAAAAATCTCCTACTCTTAGTCGTTCTCTTGTCTTAGAACGTTAAAGTCTCTTATATGTACAGGAAGAGCAGTAAGCACACCCGAATGTAAAATGTCACTTCACATAACGTGTCGACCCCTCCATAACTTACTACTGCTTCTGTAGTTAAAGATGTCCCCAGGACAGATAAAAGGTTGTTTATTCCTCGTTTTAAAACGTTTTCACCACGAACTGAGTACCAGTAAAACAAGGAAGTAGGTGAAAAGACCGTAATTCCTCATTCACGACTGGCAATCACACACCGTCCAATTTTATCTTAACTGGTGCAAATAAAAAAGGCTCATAAGAGACGGAACGGCTCCGGTAGAAACAAGTGCTGGTTCTCAATAAATACTGGTTGGTTTTACACCTGCAGGTTTTGTCAGTGATTACACCCGAGAAAACACAGCCAAGGTACGTAAAATCCCTGAGGAACGGGTACATGACCGTTTACACGTTGTTGTTGTTGTTACGTTTCCAGACCCCACGTACCTAAAGATCGGTACCTTAAAAAGGCCGAGTGTTTACACGTTGGAAAGAAAAGAAAAGAAAACTGCACGTACGGAACCGATCTTAGAGGACAAAATGTGCCAAGCTATGGACTTTTTTAGGAACGAACCGGGTAACATTCAAACTTGTCTCCTTTGCAGCCGTTTTTGTCTTGTCACGCAACGTTCCTCCCCAACAGTTCGAATGTAAGCAGCCATTTCTTGAGGAGGAGCGTTGCGCGACGAGACAAAAACGGCTGCGTGGGAGACTACAATGTAGATTCAAACGGTCAAGTATCGTTTTTTTTTTTTCGAGCCGTAACGTTCCGTTTCGCTCGTGTAAACGGGACTTTTAGGCCGGATACAATCGGTTCCGTAGCGCATTTTTGTTTCCTATTTTTAATCTGTAAACGCTTGTCCACTCTTCGGTACAGGTCTACAACATTTTTGGGGTGCTGATCTCAAAAGGAGAAAAACGACAACAACAATAACGTTTAAACGGTCTTGTACAAGTACGCAGGACTCCTATTAAGTACTCTGCCTTTTTGTACGTGTAAACAATCCGATGTCGTTGAGGACCGGTTCTTGTTTCCACCTGAGCTTCCAAAAGCGGACAACAGCAGAAAGGTCCGCGTAAACAGACTGCTCATGAAAAGAAGCGGTCCCGTGAAGTGGTCCATTTCGGTATCAGATCTGATCCACTTGGCACAGAAAAGGCTTCGTGTGAACAGAACGTAAGAGGTCAGTACTATTGTCAGTAAGTCATTCAGGGTTGCACTAAAAAATCAGCAGCATCACCTGTCGGGTGTAAACTTCCAAGCACTGAGGTCATTCTGAGCTTGTTCTAGTTTCTCCTTTTCAGAGTCCAAGTCTGTTTTCATTCGTTGAAACAACAAATTCACCGCTGGGTCCAGCAATGTTGACCGTAGTTATATTGAAGATGGGTTTTGAGCTTGTTTCAAATCATGAATTTGGGTCTGTCGACAATAAAGAACAAAGTGTTGGCCTTGCTGCCTTCCTGTTGGTAGACAGCACGCTCTATGCAGCCTTAACTTACAAGAACTTAAGCGATGTTGACAAACAAATGATCATGACAGACACGTTTAACTCTGATAAATGACGGTTCACCCGTTTAAAGTAGTTATGTCACGGTCTTTACTATCTTTTTCAAAGCTAAAAAATTCATCACATCAATTGAATTTAAGAATAATGGCCCAGTTTTGTTATTGAAGACAATAGGCACTGAAACTGTTTAGTTCCTGTCGTCTGCTGCTACGAATGGAAAGATGGACATGGATTGAAGCAAAAATCACCAAAAAGTTATTGTAGTTAGTGCTTGCTGGTGAAATTTTTTGATATCTTCTTCTTAACAGTACAGGAGCATTTTGTGTATGAGAAAAAGCAATAAGTTATGACTTAAGGTGGCTCGACTGGATTTTTTGGGGTTGATACCTCCCAACTTTGAGCATTAACTACATCGGCATGAGTAAAGATATGGAAAAATTGTTACCACAACTGTATTATATAAAGATGAAAATTTCTTATGATCTGGGTTTTATTGCAATCGGAGTCGCCATGGCAACGTAATGACGCCATTACGTTTTTCATTTATCTTTGTGTTTCTCTGTTCCAGGAGTTTTTTGAAGAAATCGCTTTAGGGAGTATGTACCTGCTATAATTGCCTCCATTATGGCGTAGTTTGAACAAATTCTATGAGAGCGTTTTCGAAATATTTTGAAATGTAGTTTTAAGAATAATAAAAACAGTGAAATAGCATGCTACCTACACAATTCGCTAATATTTTAAGAAAATGATAAGCTTTGGAAACGAGGCTTCATCTCGTAGTGGTTTGATTCCATTGAAAACTGCATACAAAAAAAGAGGGGAATTGCTCTGGGCGATCGCGAGTAAGAAGAATTTTATTAACTTGCGTTCAGCTGCTTTTGATACAGTTTTTGGACGTAATTTGGTCCATGCCTAAAAATTTCGCATTTTTCCAAAAACCGCTCGATAAATTTTTCTATAAATTCGACAACCCCGAGATCAATTGTCAAGAAATATTCCCTGAAAGTTTCAAGAACATTGAAAATAGGGAAGGCTTTTAAATAGGGCCTCAAATATAACCAATATTCCCCCCAGATCTTGTGTTTTCAAGTGAGCGCCCTCATTATTCACTGGCATTGTTTTCAAGTTTCATATGCACGTGCACAACTAGCAAAAGTTATAAATTTGGCTTGTCGTCGTGGCTTGGCTTGTCGTCACAGACAGCAGTGAGAGCCGAAACGGTGAACGTCACGGCTCATCGTGTAGGATGGAATTCTTAATTATCTTACTCGGGTTATAACATCACAGAAACTCTCACAAAGAGTTGCTCTGATGTTATAATATATCATTAGTCTCTTTACCCGGTAATTAGCATATCCCGAAGATTTAACCGAGGGTCCTTTTTGATGCAAATTCTATCTTTTGGCTAAATGTGCACGTGTATATGAAACTTGAAAACAATGCCAGTGAATAATGAGGACGCTCACTTGTAAACACAAAATCTGGGGGGGAAATTGGCTTTATTTGAGGCCCTATTTAAAAGCCTTCCCTATTTTCAATGTTCTTGAAACTTGCAGGGAATATTCCTTGACAATTGATCTCGGGATTGTCGAATTTATTTAAAAATTTATCGAGCGGTTTTTGGAAAAAATGAGAAAATTTTTAGGCATGGACCAAATTACGTCCAAAAACTGTATCAAAAGCAGGTGAATGCAAGTTAATAAAATTCTTCTTACTCGCGATCGCCCAGAGCAATTCCCCTCTTTTTTTGTATGCAGTTTTCAATGGAATCAAACCGCTATGAGATGAAGCCTCGTTTCCAAAGCTTATCATTTTCTTAAAATATTAGCGAATTGTGTAGGTAGCATGCTATTTCACTGTTTTTATTATCCTTAAAGCTATATTTCAAAATATTTCGAAAACGCTCTCATAGAATTTGTTCAAACTACGCCATAATGGAGGCAATTATAGCAGGTACATACTCCCTAAAGCGATTTCTTCAAAAAACTCCTGGAACAGAGAAACACAAAGATAAATGAAAAACGTAATGGCGTCATTACGTTGCCATGGCGACTCCGATTGCAATAAAACCCAGATCATAAGAAATTTTCACCTTTATATAATACAGTTGTGGTAACAATTTTTCCATATCTTTACTCATGCCGATGTAGTTAATGCTCAAAGTTGGGAGGTATCAACCCCAAAAAATCCAGTCGAGCCACCTGAAGCATAGAATTGGCCTGCGCTGTAAAACAGCAAAATATTCGTGACATGACCCCTTTAGAGAGAGCGAGCGACAATGAAAAAATTAGAGCCGTTTATCTGGATTACTAAGCCACATTTGGGTCATTTTCGGAAATAATACATCCCAAAGCAAGCTGTGTAAGGACTTTAGATTGAATCAAAAACAAAACTCAAAAGCCTTGTTAAAAGTTGAAGAAACTCTAAGCCTTGTTGGGAGACAAAATTAATATAGAAAAGCCTTTGAGAAGCAAAGTTTTTCCTACACTGTAATTGCAGCAGTGTACCTTTTCTTCTTCTCAGTCTATCAATTTTCTACAGATTTTTATCAGTTTCAATCGGTATGTAAAATATAACAATTTCTGAGGTTATGAGTCATAATAGGAGAAGAGGAATATAAAATAGCCTGGTCTGTGAACATGAGAATTAAACAGAAGAGCTGAAGACGGGGCTGATTGAAACAATCTGCATATGTTATAATAATTTAGAGAACTTACACAGTCTAGAATCAAGTTTTAGTGAGTCCCACAAAGTACAGTGCATTTTTCAGAAGACAGTACCTACATTTTTTGGAGATTTACGTTCAACAGAAAATATTGTTCAGGCATCAATTTCAGCTAACCATAGTGAAAAGGCAGTGATTGAATGGTAGTACTACATATAAGGGAAGGCATGTAAAGATGGAGTGTCAATTGACATAAATCTTCAAAACCACAACCATTGATTGAAACTGATAGCAATCAACGAAAATTGATAGTCACAATCCTCATTTCTGACTTTGATTGATTTCCAGTAACAACTGATTTATTACCAATGATTTTTATCGATTGTAGCAATTTTTATCATGTAACAATGCGGTGTCATGCACATTTTGATGTCGCATGTATAGTATTATAGAGAACACAACAAAATTCTTCATTTCTGTTCAAAACAAAACAATAAATTCCTGCTTGGGAGCACTGCACTACACTGCAGAATCGATGAGGTCCGAAAATGACCCAAAAGACCACACGTATTATGCTGGGTGCGGTGGACGCACTGGGCCCCCTTCAATTTTTCTTAGAGCATAGCCTTAATAAGAGAGGAGAGTGTGAGCTCATGTTACCATGGTAGCAAAATTTCTGGATCTCAACAACCTTAAGTGAAGTATGGGCTACCGTTTTGCTGAGTGCAATCATACGGTTCAGTATAAGTGTCCGTGTATCAGCGAAAACGAGGTTAATTTCATCAAATACATCGACGAAACCTGTAGGCCTAGGCCTGGCAGATTTATGGAAAATTTCTCTTCAAAACAGACCTTCCCGTTGGCCGCAATTTTGCTTCCCCAAGCCACAAAATAAACTGGCAAAGTCAACGCATACAAGCAAAGTTACGTCTACCTTTATTTTGGCTTTATTTAAACCTGGTTCCACTTCTGGCATCATTTCTACACATTCGTTAATTGGTAATTTGCTTCAAAATCCCCCCGCGTTTTCTTCTCCACATACGGCCCGGTAACGGCAAGTCACTCATTCCAACCACGTGACCCACAACGTTTCAACAACAAATAAGCGGCTTGCTTATTCCCATTAGGAGATAACTTCATTTGTTACTAAAAGCTACACGTGAGAAAATAAATTAAACTTTTATCTCCCCATCAGCTTTGCAGATAAAAGTTAAAACTTTTAAACTCAATTTTGTGTACGGTTAACTGAACATGTTGGTGATGGCATAAACAATCACACCACTGGATTTTGAAAAAGAAATTCGCGAGTTTCGCGGACAACCACAAGCGCTTAAATTGTCACCAATAAACCGGTCGAATGGGTTTGAAAACGTCTTAAAAAGAGAGGATAAATTACAGGAAAACCTGAAACTTCTTGACATAACAACAACTTCAAAAAGACGCAAGTTATCAAGGCAAAGAAGAAAGAAAAAGTTTAAGAACTTCGAGGCGGAAGTTTCTTCCAAGGTGAAAAAAGCCGAAAAGAGCGAGAAAGCACCGTCAGCGCGAAGAATTTCAGGTGGAATTACAAAGTCTTTCTTAGGGCCTCTTCATATGAGCCCTGTTGACCGGGCTGGCTCGGTTACCTGGATGAATTTTGCCTTGGGTTCATACGAGAAATTTCAGCCCGGTTTCCGAGATGAGAAAAGGTCAAAGATCCTGGGTACGAGTTCTGGCGCCAAATTTAGGAAACAAAGCAAACATAGCGAAACACAAAAATTTTAACTTTTGGGCCTATCTTAGCATCGGTAACTCTTAAAGCTGTATCACTGCAGTTAAATGGGATGCTTATGATGTGCAAAATACAGCAGGCAATGCAAGACGATGCCATCCGGACCGCCAGAATTCATCCCGCCGTTCATCCCGGTTACCAGGATGAAGTGTTCATATGGCAAAATTTCCAGCCCGCTCACCGAGATCTCGGTTGGAAAAACCGAGATCTCGGGAACCGAGCCAGCCCGCCCTCTCATATGAACATATCGAAAATTTTACAAAGGATTTAGAGGTGAGGCGAGATCTCGGAAACCGGGTCAGCCCGGTCAACCGGGCTCATATGAAGAGGCCCTTAGTTATTTCAAGTTCCAGTGGTTCAAGGTACACTCTAATTCAAACACAATCATCAGCGGGAAGCGTTAGGAGCCATAATGGGCAAGAAACACATGACGCATATGATGGAAGTAAAAATTAAAGAAGGTTCCATTCACCATAAAATAAATAAAGAAGGGATATCAACGAGGAATGAAAACACATCAATTCTATTCAATTACAGTAGTTACTGCATGTAAAATATTGTAAAAGAAAATAGCGAAGAGTTTTGTCGCAGCTTGACTTAGCTCGCATTTGATAAATTCTTCCCAATTCTTATTTAAATGATCTTGTCTTAGTGTTAAACTATGTACTTATTGACTGAGAGGGAGGGCCGGACGGGAAAATATTTGGCTGGTACTGACCGAAAGTCAAATGTTTTCCCGTTCGGCCCGACCTAAATCAATCAATAAGCATATTTTATCATATGACCGTTGTGTTATTTTTCTGACAGAGTGAAAACGAGTTCATGGCAGCATTTGCCTCGTTTGGCGCGCGCTTTTCTAGCAGGGCCTTCCGCGTTTTTCCGGCTCTATCACTTGACGCGTACGGCCCTCGGAACTCTTTTTTCATATGGTTTTCCAACGAAATTGCGCGCGAGGTCGTACGGATCATATGATAAAATGTGATGAGTCACGTGACTCTACAGTGATAAGCAGATCTCGGTCTTGTGCAATCTTGTCTCGGTCTTCAAGCGATCTTTCGTTATTACCTGACTTTTAACGAACAGGGAACATATTTTAATCTCTTCTTTGTGCGAAAAGGTTTTACATTTTTACGTAAGAATTTCTCTGTTAAAAATTAATCTTGTCCCCGTTGGGTAGAACCTCCGACAAGCCTTTTTTAACATCGGGGTGACTTTTTCACTGCCGCAATAAAAAACGCCAACTTTGGTTCTAAAACGAGAGTAAAAAGGAAAATTATTAACAGCAATATTAGTAATAATAAAAAAAATTAAAAACCCAACTTAGCTATCAGTTGACTTAGAATTATAATAGAAGTCACGTTACCCATCTCCATAATAATAATAAAAATAATATTATAATAATAATAATTATGATAATGATAATGATAATGACAATAATGATAATAATAACGGTTTATTGATGTTTTTTTCTACGGACGGAGTAGCTCTGCATTCTTTGCAAGGCTATCTAACTAATGATATATACATTTGTAATATGGATAGAAAATGAAAGTACATGTAGGTATATAAAATTTATATTACTAAGTCTCAAAAGCGATAAGTCAAACGAACATATATAAGTCAAAAATAATAATCTAACCCGGATTCGGCCGGAATTAAAAAATTTACTCACAAAATAATGTTTTAGCATTAGTCTCAAGTTTGATGTCATTTGGCAGCAGACTGTTGAATAACTAATTGGAGGCTGAACCTTGAAAATTTCCTGTTTCAAGAGGAATGACTAGTTGCGGTATTGTTTGTTTATTGTTTGTTTGCCAAAAATTATACAAATCAAATAAAATCTAATTACCTTAACTCTCATGGCGAGGAAGCCCAAGAGAAGCCACCGGGCTTATAAGGAATGGGCTCCCTCAGTATAGCACTTTAGCGTAGATTTCTGGTAGTTTGGCTTCTCTCCAGAGTTAAATAGCTCGGCCGGTGGGTATCATATATAGAGGATATTACACGGTGGCGCGAAGATATGAATTTTATTTTCGAGTGGCAAAACAATATTTTACGAACGAGCGCAGCCAGTGAGTAAAACATTGTTTTTGCCACGAGAAAATAAAATTCATATCTTCAAGCCGCCGTGTAATGTTCTTTTTATTATATAGACATGCTGATGACGGCGTTTTTGATGATTTTCCGAAGATTTCCGACCACCTTCCGAAGATTTCCGAAGATTTTTCCAAAATTTTTCGAAGGCCAGGCAAACGTTCCCGAACATTTTCCGAGAATTTCCGAAAATTTCCGAAGATGTCCGAAGACTTTCGAGGAAGACCCGAAGATGTTTCGATGATACACCAACGAATTCAAGTACAATTTGAGAGACAAACTTGATATCAATGAAATCATCGATAAACTCACGTGTGAGATTATGGAAAATAAACCACGCGGGTCCCGGATGTAGTTTTTATGAATTTTACGAGTGGTATATTTTCCAGTAACACACTCGTGTCTATATAATAAAAGGCTCTATGAGTTGTTAGCAGATGAAATTCTGTTCTCTCCCTAAGGGTTGATTTCCAGAGTCGCGTAATTTTTGCGTGTGTACGTGCGAAAAATTTACGTCCGCAAATAAAATACAGGCAATGCATGACGGGTCGCTCGTAAGCGTAGAGTTGAACCTCGCTCAACTTCTTGTATAAGCTCAGCACTTTTTATCTTGCGTCTATTTTATTTACGTGATTAAAATTTACGCCGCACTAACGTGCGTAGTCAAAAACGCGTCAATGGAAATCAACCTTACCACAACCATCCACCTTACCCAACCATCCTAACCAAATAACATCAGTCATTTTGCGTAACGGTTGTTAACAAAATTTACGGCGCATCTTTGAACTCGCTGTGATTTTGCTTCAAGTTATATTGACAACCCGCGTTCTCTGTGGCACTTTCCCCGTCCTCGCAATACAGTATGTACTGACTGATTGCCCAGCCTTTTCAGTTCTTAAATGGGGTTCTTATTGAATTCTAACAACTGGCATGAATTCGCGCCCTAATTGTGCAGAAGCGAAACAGTATACACTCCTCAGCGCCCGGACTAAGCCGGTTGTAGTTAACTGCCATGGCAGGCAAAAGCCAGCACAGTGATCCAATGTCATCAGTGTCTGAATATGGAAGTGTCAGAAAATTATACCTGGGATTTTCTCTGCTAACTCGATCAAACATTGCTTTCCATGAAGGTTTGTTTTTATGGAGTCTGCTCAAAAGCCAGCCGTCGCACAGTTTTTTATGTATCTAAGAAACAAAAGAGAGCAAAATATATACATGTAATTTACAGCTATTTGCAAATATTTAAGTTGATCAAGTGCAAGTGATTGCCTGGTGAGTGTGCAAATTGGTTCTTTGATAACATTATGACGTGATCAGAGAATTAAGAATTTATATTGTGTAGCTTTCATGACGAGAAGATCATATTGCTTGCATAAACGATACAGCGTGTCCTGACAGAAAAACAGCATTTTGATAAATAAGCATGCGCTGAACCGTGAGCCTGTCCCTTTAACCCGTGAAAGGAATGAAACATAGAATCATGATGTGAACTGATGAGGCCATGGGTTCGATCTGTTGAGTCCATGTTTGCGATTCAAATAGAGTCGACTAGACAGGAGTCAGCCGCGGTGCCATCTCATGCTTCCCTTCAGCGAGGCGTTTTGTCCCGTGTTACCGTTTAGCTGCAAGGAACCATTTGGCAACAACAGAACCCCACAAAAATCCAAGAATACGACTGTTTTTGGTTTTAGCTTCTACTCATAAACCAAACCTCTTTGGATTTAAGTAAAACTCTGTTTTGAAACAGCCAAGTAAACATCAAATCACCAATGCCACCTCATTCATTACCTGATCATTCAACTGTGATCCGGAGCAAGTAACGTAAAAGTTGCATATTAGGAAATCTGGTCGGTTACTTTCCCACAGCTGCAAATAAGAGAATACAGCACACATACTTGACTATTCACAAGACGCACGAATCTTTTTTTTTTGGCTGTCCACCACGATTGCACACGATGATGGCAGATAGTGGAAGATCCGATGGCAGCGACGGCAACGCGAACATCAAAGGGACGGACTATTAGAAAACTTCTGAGTGGGGGGGGGGGGGGGAGCGAAGTACAAGCAAAATCTTCGCGCAAGGGAAAATGAGATAAATAAAAAAAAACAAAAAAACAAATTTATGCACGCCAAATTAACCCTAAAAAATATTCATGTTATGGCCGAAAAGAAATTCATACAAGGAATGTGATAACGAAAAAAATTCCTGCGGCTCGAATATTCCTCACCACCCCCCCCCCCCCCTCATAACTTTCCTAATGGTCCGTCCCAAAAAAGCAACAGGTTTGATAAACAAAACAATTTTGCACGCTTTTTTGTACATTTCCTTGCCGTTACTGAACGACTATGAAGAAATTTACGTAGTGAGTAATTTCACGTTTTATGGAGGACGTAAACAAGCAACAACGAAATTTTCTTTCTCTTTATGAACTTGGATAAGGCTCTTAGGAATTCAACTCCAGGAGAGTTGGTTTACGTTTGACCAAATAAGTGAGTCGGAATAATCGCCATTAATATTGAAAGAACGCGAATTCAATTTCAAGTTCAAGCAACGTTTTCCCTGGCGTCGCCGTCCTCGCATCTTAAGGTCCCTATAGAATCAGACGTTTACGCCGGGCAAACCAACAAAAGTCAATTTTGACCACGTGATTAAGAACGTGGTAAAACAAGATAACGAAAGAACCCTCAGTTATTCAATAGTATGCAATAAACTACGAAGATGACGAGAAGGCTCCAGTGGTTTGCCTTATATACTTGAGTGATAGTTAATCAACGATGTAACGTCAACGATACGATGCAATCGAAATAAGTCCCATTATGGCTCTTGGTTACGGGTAGGGCCATGTGACATCATCATATTCAATACATCGTCTGCCTATCATGCAGCGTTGGTAAGTTTATTTCTTCCATTATCGCTCCGAGACCTTATTCAAAAGTCCGCGTTTGTAATAATGCGTTTCTCCATTATATTTGATCAGTCCTCACGTGTTTTTGACCAATTAACCGACACAAGGTTAAAGTCACAGTCAAACTACGGCTGACACCAGCGCTAGTGATCGACCGGCAGAGATGAAGTGGTTGGTAAGAGATGCAACCTTTTTTTAATCTAAAGATGAGTACTGCGCATACGCAGGTTATCCAAACGTCAGAAACTTTCCACAGCAGTTGTTTCAATAGCCTGTGTACAGACGTCCCCTCCTCCCTCAGCTATTGTTTTAATTCACTAGTATACCCACCCGGAATCGATCATATTCCACTTACTTATGAAGATCTATAATTGCCGCATTCAGCATACGCAAGCCATTTATTTTGTTGTAGTTTTCTTCTCTTTAGGTTTATGATATATGCAAAGTCTCATTTCTTTGAACTTAAAGAAATCTTTCCATTTTTTTTTAAGCTTGCGAGCAGGCGGAATCCTCCAAATTCTGCAATCTGGTTGGTTCCGAGAGCGGGCGGTTTTTCACGATCTTGCCCGCTAACCCGGCCGGAATCGTTGGCAGCTTCATTCACAAGTTTGTTTGTTGTTTGTGAATGAGCAAAACCCGTGATTTTTAAACCATTTCTCTTTTAAAACTTGCCCTGTTATAGGCATTAGCTAGGAAAAAAAGTGAATTTTATAAGTCAGAAAAAAAATCTGAAGGAAGAATCAAGCAAGTCACCCACTCACCGCAGGATAACCGCTAAAGTAAAGCAAAACAGGCGGCTCGTGATGTCGCTTCACTAGATTTATAACCTACGCTGTAAATACTGCAATCTTGCTTTTATGCACTGTTTATTCGACATTTTTGCTTTGTTTGTAGTTTTGTTTTCCCTTTTTCCTGTCTGAATATAGATTCTGCCGTTTTTCATTGAATTTTGCCTCGCTAGTTTTCTACTTTTCAGAAAAGGTTGTTGTCAATGTTCCCGATTTAGCTTTTAATCAGACTTGAATGAACAACACGAATCACAATTCTAGCAGTCGGTTATCGCCATTTTCATTTCTTTGTGTTTATACTTGTTACCCACATCGCCTTCTTTTAGTCGAATTCAATTCAAATCGTTAAGATTGGTATCATGTGTAATTAGCCCTTTTTGAAAAAGCCTCATTTAAAAAAGGTAATTATTCAGCCCAAGAAAATCTTTGCTGTGTTTTTTTTTCCTGAGTCATTTAATATCAAGTTCGTCAATTCTTATTGACACTCATGTTATGAATTGTCTACCAAGACACAAAAACCTTTATTCTAGAAGAGAGCTGAATTGTGATAATGTAAATTACAAGATAAAAATCATGTTGTAATGTTTTGTTTTGGTTTGCAAACGATCGGGCGCTTCATCAACTCGAACGCTAGCCTGAGATCATGCCCTCTCCCTATTATCCCTTTATGTTTCTATTTTTTTTTTTCCTCTCGCCTCGTCCGCCCTTGAAAAAAAAAAAACAAAAACAAAAACAAAAACGCCTGATCGTAGGTTACTCGAACGCGTCCTACTTCAACACACATAGGTTAGAGGCTGAAGCAAAATTTTCCTGAAACTTTTAAACTTCAGTTGGAAAAAAATAAAAACGTTATTCACCAGCCTAGGTCAGTCCGTATTGGGAGAAACTGTGCCCTCGGGCGGTACTCAAGAACTCGGGCACAGTTTCCCCCAATACGAACCTACTATAGCTGGTGAATAACATATATGTCTCCCAAGGATGGCCAATAAAATCTCACCTCGTCATGAAGGGAATGCAAAAGGTCCACAAACCACTGGAAGGACTCAATATGTTTACACACCCACAAAAAATACAATCGCTTTAGCTTGATATGCCGTCCACCAACAGATGTTAATGTTCTGAAGACCAAGAACAAAACAACAATAATATTTGTCATCAGTGACGCACTCGCACTTTTTTGTTCTTATCACTTTTTAACATCATATGTGATATATTTAAATGAACAGACGTACGGAAGCATGATCTATTTGTTAAGTGCATCATAGACAACGACTGAATAAAACGCTGCATGACAGGGGCGGATCTAGAGGGAGGGTGCAGGGGGTGCGCACCCCCCCCCCCCCCCGCCCCTTAGATGACCTGCGGTTTTCTAATACAACTGGTATTCTGCAAAAAAAAAACAAACTATGTGGTTTATTGGTGTTGAAGTAGAGCAAGAGACGAGTGCACCCCCTCCTAAAAAAAATCCTGGATCCGCCCCTGCATGAACAGAAATAATCACTTTAAAACTTAAAAAGCCTTAGGATCATAGCCTGCCAATACAGCCGTCTCTCCTCGCTCCTCGCCGCTAGGGACGAGTTGAGTTTACGCGCAGCGAGAAAAAATGGCTGTATTTGCAGACTATACTTACCACTTATCACATTATTTAGTAAGGGTATTTATTTATCTATTTCTTATGTTAAAATTCCTCTACTGAATACGCGAAACAAAGCGAGGGTAATTTGAGATTCAAACTAGGGACATATACCTGCCTCGACCTCTGAGAGAACCTTTCTACATCTTACCTGAGTTCATTGATGATAGCAGCAAACGGAGTAACACCAATCCCTGTCGCTATACACACGCTGACATCATAACTCCAAATATCCTACAAATAGTTGCACTCGTTTAGAAGAGAATGATCCACTAGAAATTTCACCATTTTAAGGGGCATCACTGAAATAACCCCCAGGCCGAAAGCGATCGAGTAAGGACCTCTTCGAACTCAGAGAACCACGCATTCTCCATATTAAGTCTATTGACGGTGTGTCCCTACCCGCATGCCCTAGTACATTAAAGGAAAGTAAAAGTAATAGTGTATACCCATTCGTCCCTGAGCCGCCCGTAACCGCCCGTGCGGATCCACGTCCCTTTTATGGCTGGTAACGTCATCATTTTTAACGGTCAAGGACAACTTTGTCCACTAACTTAAGAGATCTTTCAAACCATACCAGAATGTAATGAACAGGATTCAGTCAAGGAGGCCTGACAAAAAGGCAAAAAAAACCATGTAACATTGACCCGAAACAGGAGCCCTAAAATTTCCATGAAAATCTTGTTCCAATACCCAGCTACCTTTCCTTTCATCTGATCTTAAGATTCTAAGAGCTTTCCTGAAAACTGTTCCTACCAAATTGAAGCCACTAAATGCCCAGCCGAAAAGAAAAAAGTAATGAGGCAAGAAAAGCGAAAGAAGAGGGGAGGAGAGAAGGCGAAAATAAATAGTCAAGACCACTGTGTTGTTGTTTTTTTAACCTGAAAACGAAAATTTGTTTTCTGCGCATGCCCGGACTTCCCAAGCTAATATTTTGCACCTGGATCAGAAGGCTGAGAAGTGTACGACCTGTAAACAGCTTTGTGGTACGTTTTAGCTTTTTACAGCAACACGACCAAAAAAAACACCCAACTAGCTTCAAAACGCGTTTTTTCGGCGAAATTCCCAGGGGCAAATCGGTTAAAAAAAGATAGAAAATTTAGCTCGTTAGTCCCGTACTGTAACCTTACCATGCATGGACTTCCGTAAGGGCCATCAATGGCTATTCTTTTGTGCCATATGAAGAAGAAAAAAGATAAACTTTTAAAATTATTACATACTGCTGTTAGATCTATAAAGAGATTTTGTTTTGTTTCCTTGTTTGTTTTGAAGGAGAAAGCTACTCTAAATGGCGACAGGCGGGAGAAAAACAGTTCAGTAAGTTCCGTTTAAGGTACTAAGCTGATACACTGCTGATAGGCTAAAAAATTTTCAAGAGCAAATTAAGAGGCTGTTATATTGCAAAATCTTTATAAATTACATTAGCAAAGGGAACGACTGATATACACGGACACGAACCCCTGGGCCATTTTCAAAAGTTCCATTGTAGCCATTGCTTTTTCTTAACATATTTCGTCCATTCAGGCTAGCAAAAGGTGTTATTTATCATAAAGAATACTGAATTACGTGTACGTGAGAGGTTTTGAGTGTTTTGAGGGTTTTGAGTGTTTTGTTGTGGGGGGCCTTGGGGGGTACCCGATACCGCAAT